>NC_070592.1:23002250-23182250 GCF_027409825.1 Scomber japonicus | reverse complement strand
AATGAATGAATGAATGAATGAATGAATGAATGAGTGAGTGAGTGAGTGAGTGAGTGAGTGAGTGAGTGAGTGAATGAGTGAATGAATGGGGTATTTGAGGATACAGCTTTGTTTGCATGTTGTGCCCCAGTAGCCTACATGAGTGGTTCTCAAACTTTTTCACACCAATACCCCCTCAACTGACCTAATTAAGACAACAGACCCCCATTTAATAAGATTTTTTGCTTTTACATGTGTTATTATACAAAGTGTATGAAATCCATGACCAAAATATTCACACATTCTGTCACTGTGTTACTTTTTGATGGAATTATAGTGAAAATAAATGATTCTCCTTTTTGGCTTGGGACCCCCTGAAACCCTCTCATAGATACATGGTGGTCCCCAGACCCCACTTTGAGAACCACTGGCCATCACGTCAACATTAGAAACCAGAGTCACTTGGTTTAGTTCAGAGTTGGGGGTGAAACTTCAGATTTGAAGTTTTTTTAATGCAGAACTTGTGAAATGTGTGCATTTATTTAAATATGCCTGAGTCATGTGGATTACTTTTGATTCTGAGTAATTAGTAAAGTAACGTTAATTTTAAAAAAAAAAATCAAGTTACTTCCTTACACTACTCTTTAGTCACATATACTTTTGTAAATGTTTCATTCTCTTGAAAGGAATGATAGATCTTGACAATAAGTTGAAATAGTTGCACTTTTTTCTTGTGTGTTTTTTCCCTACGACAAATTATTTCCTGAATCCACTTGAGAAAACGACACTCGAGGAGAGCCGATATTTCACTAAGCGGCGCAATTATCTCACTTCATTGTCATATTTCCTCCGCTGTCAGTTTATGTGGCTCAATAACTTGTCTTTGTGATCAGCTTCCAGGATGTCGGAGATTGCTGGAAGAGAGCATAGGGAAGGAAGGACAAGCAGCAGAGAGATAAAGGAAAAAAGCTCTCCTCACCTTCTTGACAGCAGAGATAAGCACTGATAGATTCAGCTCTGACCTGATGTTAAAACAGATGGATCACTCTGACGCATAACAGATAAGCCTGCCAGCCTGAGGTGATACATTCAGCTACCCCAAGGTTTATGATCCCTCATACTGAGCTCGTACTTATTTTATCACCCTGTAACTCTTTTTTAATCACCATGATATTTGACACACAGAGCAGGAGATGTCATTCATAGTCTTAATGACATATATCAGCTATTATATCAGTGGCGGTGTGACCTGACAGCCACTTGCCTGGAGATGGATCCTGTTGGTTGAACATTTCGACCCAGAGGGGGAAACACTAGACAAAGAGCCTATCATTAGCAATTAACGGGCGTGCCAGCGTTTGTTTGTTAATAGCTCCTTTAGAAGACCAACGGGACTCATTTACAGTGGACGGGGGGCTGATAACAAACCCTGACCTCCGGCAGGGGTCACTTTTGAATCGTTCAAATTGGTAACCCCATTTGGGGAAACTCATCCGCGTTGGTGTATTTATTCGCCGACTGTGGCCTGAGAGCTGCAGTTAAACACAGTTCCATCATTCCCTGTAGAGAGCGTGATGAAAACAAGCGATGTTCAACAAGATTGCTGACTGGAAAAAAAAAAGGTGAATTCCCACCTCCTCCTCTTTACAGAAAGACTTAGCGGGGGGCTTTTCTCATGGCCAGGGATCTGATTGTTTTCTAAACGGATTATTAACTCTTTTGTTACAGTAGGGGTCACTTTAATGCTTCTTAGGGTCCATTAGCATTGCTTTAAAGAGCATGCACACACACACACACACACACACACACACACACACACACACACACACACACACACACACACACACACACACACACAGATTGCTGTGTTCTAGGATTTGGCGTTTCTTGTCTTTGTTGTTCACAGTGGGAGCGGAATGATACCGTTATAATGCTGTTAAAGACAATACCTCAACTTAAAAGGGGGAGTGTGTGAAGGGGTGTGTGTGTGTGGCTCTGTATGTGTGTGTGTGTGTGTTGTGATGAAAAGGTGCCCTTATAGGAAGACCAGTAAGCTTAATGCAATAGTGCTGACTTCAATGGATACCTCAAAGAGAAGTGGCATTACACAGTCATCTCCACTGAAAATCCCCAACAAGTCCTTGACTGAGAAAAGGATCAGCTGAGTCTTCACTTGAGAACTGACGAGATCACCAGGCTGGAGGAGTTAGTATCCAACTCAAATTAGTCACCTATGACAGATATTGTATAACTGTGTGTGTTTTTTATATGCAATATCTGCTTTCAGTTCATTTTTCCAAACAAAACTAAGCTCAAAGCCTCCCTTGGGAAAATTAAAGATACTCAGTGCAGGTCAAAGCATCACAGGGCCAGGGAGCACTAAGGTGTTTGCTCTTTGGCTCATATTGACCATATGAATGTGATGGTGGTGGGTGGTGGTGGGGGGCCCCAGAGACCTACGGATCCTGACTGGGTGCCTCCCCCAGCTTTGAGCTGCTGTTCTAGGGGAAGGATAAAGAGGGTATCCCTTACAGGCCTGACCTCCAGCCACCCCTTCCATCAGAGTGAGGGGTCAGAGGTCAGATCAATTGGCTCCCCGTGGCCCACTGTCTGCAACAGGGCTTAATCAGCTATTAACTGCCAGTGAGAAAGGAGGTGGTGCAGAGGGGTTTCTCTTTCATCCAGCTGAAATGAAAGCTCCTGGTTTATATAATGTCATACTCTTGTTTGTTTCAAAAAGCTTTGCACCAAATTGTATTTTTAGGTCATGTGTTGTGGATCATGATGTGTGTTAGAGTACCACTACAGCACAACTTTGTAGTTACGGCCCAGTTTTAGAAATTAATCTGACGCAAGCCTGTTGGCCTGCCAATAGCAATGGGATATCGACCAATTGATGTTGTCCATTGCTAATGATGGTGGTGACGTCAAACACATTGTGGGATGTTAGTCTCTAAAACACTGGTAATCAAACCGGCATAACCCTCCCCATATAAAGGGGAATGCTGAGTTTTTTAAAAATATATATATTTAATTAATTTTTATCTTTGGTTAAAGTAGTTAATAGAATAATCCCTGTAAACAGTCTACAATTTGGCAATTCTCAATCATAATAATCATTTGGGTAAAAAGGGACTTTACAACCACAGTTGTTATGCTGAGAATTGTAAGTACATGGTTTCCAATGTATTATAAATACATAAATTAAGTAGCATCGTATCATTATGGCATTTTTACATGAGTGGGTCCCCGTTTTGTTTTTATCACATAAATGCACAGGGACCCATAATCATGTATCTGTGCAAGCTCGCTCATGGGAAACATTATACACATATACATACCTGGCGCTGGTCTCATGCTATTCCGCTGATGGACAGTGGGAGGCGGTAATTTGCAAAGAAACATAGAAATGTGGTTAAATAAAGGTTAAGACGAAGACACTCAGCTAGCAAACACGGATATGCACATTGCACTATTAAGTGGTAGACTCGCACATTGCCAAAAACAACTTTAACCAGGTGCTGGATCAAAGAAACAAAGTACAAAAGAGAGAATAAAGTCTGCTCCTGTTTAAATGTAGTTTTAATGGGACATCCAAGTGATTGATGATTTGAGTCTAAAGAAGAGCATGTAGCTCAATACGTCACTCACTTGGTTGTCCCATTAAACTGCATTTAAAGGTCTGTCTTTTGCATATTGCACTATTTAAAGTAGTTTTAAAATCAGTAAATCTTTTATTACATTTGCCAGACATTAAGTATGCACATAAAGCATTTTGCTATGGAACACTGGATGTAAACAAAACTTTGTTTACAAAAAAAACTCCACAGGGTACCTTTAAGTTGGGTGAATTGTCAAAGATCTTTCAACCATCTTCTATCAAGTCATGTAAGTTATATTCAAATAGCCTAAAAAGTTATGAATTTGCCTCAAATGGTTTTACAGTCTGTTCAACATACTGCACTCTCTACAAAATATCAACTGGAAGCAGCTCCATTTAAAAAACAATATTATTATCCTCAGTATTGAAATCTACCCTCAATATCCATATCATTAAAATCTTTGTCACAAATATTTGCACACTCCCTGTTTAACCCGAAGGTACAGTAAAGCAAACAGATATATGAAATTGAACTGAGCGTAGGGATGTGCCGGAGGTTTTTTTTGTGTGTTACATTCAGGCTTTGACCACGAGCCATTTGGGTGTGCTTCCTGCTCTTAAGCTCTATCAACTTCCTCCTAAACCCTACACTCGCTCGAAACATCTCCACCCTGCCATGAGGTTGGTCTGACATAGAGGAGAAACTTTCACCTACAGTCAGTTTTAGTTCATCGCAGAGGTATGTGGCCACTGCTTCAACAAAGAAGTCATACTGACATTATATTAAGGATGTTTCTGCTGTATGAAACTGTAAAATCAAAAGATAGAAATAAGATGAAACTTCAGTGATTCGTCTGGGGACGCTAAGATGGAACAACAGCAATAAGAAGTGGATAGAACACAGACAAGAATGTAAATAATTGCTGTTGAAGGGATATTCTGCAATATTTCATATAAATAAATGCTTGTTTGCAAATAATATAATTCAGCTTATACCCAGTTTATGAATCTTTGCATTTGCTAATCTAAACACCTGGTGTCTGGTCGGGCCTTCCTGGGCGAAATCCTCTGGCACACAGGAAGTGATGGGCTTTATTTGTTTGTTTGGAATCAACAAAGGAAAAAGAAGAAGGAGAAGATCTGGGCGGTGAGCATCAGCACTGATAGCCACTGAAAAAAAGAGCAATGTACCTGCAGAAGCTTAGTCAACCCAAATAAAGTGTTTTTATACTCCTTGTAACAATTGATTGACCAGTGCCCTCTGGGAAGTGTAGTCTTAACTTTAACCTAAAACTGTATGCGTCACCAATTTAAGCGATTACATCATATTAAAATACCTTCTGAGAGTGAAGAATTGTAAAAACATCAATACCAACATCAATGGAAAGATATAAATGGCTATACAGTGAGTCAGTGCATGTATAGATGTACACAGAAGGCCAGACTGTCACATATCCGTGCAAAGACTCGGAGAGTTCTTGCTGCTGTCTGTCAAGCCTTTGAGAAGCAACAGTGGAGGTGGGGAGCGTACATTCCTCACAGCGGCTCCATGCAGCTCGGCCAATTAGCAGCTGAGTGGTTTGTTTAAGTCCAAGTGATGATGAGATGTTGTGCTGGGAGGCAGCCCAGTTCATTAAGCACACTGTTGTCTCTGGTTTACTCAGCTTGCCGGCTTTAACAGCCTCTCAGTGCTTGTTTACCAGCCGCAAATATGACAGACTGTATGTCTGTTTGACCGTCTGTTTGTGTGAGTGTGCATGTGCGGAGGTGATGAAGGAGGTGGCGTTTGTGGGGGGGGGACTGGGTGCATCTGCGATTTATTGTATGTGCAGGGGGTGGACACAGTAACACCTGTATAATATATGCATACTATTCAATGCAAAAACTCTACAAACTCCTCAGAAATGATCATAAAGTTGAATCAAAACCTGTCTGACAGTGTCAACAAAACCTTGCAAAAGTAGCCTTTACCACAGGACTGTTATATTAGTGCAGTGCATTGTATTGGAGTTAATTTTGACATGTATACTTTGTGAAGGGTGATATTGATACGTGTTGACTGAACCTGCATCACTTTCCAAATAAATTAAAAATGAGTAATGAGTTTCCCCCAGAATGTGATTCATATCAGGGTAAAGATGCCTTTCAAACAGCATGCTATAATTATACTAATAATAATAATTTAATAAAAAAATAGAACATATCTGCAGTATATTACGTGGAATCTGATCCAAATGACCGATTAGAATCAGTTCAGGTTGAGAATTTCTCAAACAAAAAGCCATGAAATCAAGTACAGAATCATATGTCCAGATTAGAAAGACTGATTCACTAACCATGACCTTTCTCATTACTCATTTGTTCAGAGTTTTTATTGTTTCTTAACTTAATTTAACACAAGATATAAAAGACACTACCAAACGAAGACACCACAGAGAAGGGGGCAAAAGGTCAGGATTCAAGACCATCAACCCCAACGCAACAGCAAATTTCCAAAAGTGTAAGGACACCACTGCAGTGTCTGAGGTCAGGGTGATGAGTGATGATGTCTCATGACTTCTGCGAATGCCTTTTTCACAGCAGACATTTTGGCATGTCACAGCAAAAAAATACAGCTGTGATCAATAACGTTAATACAACTGCATTCCATTCAGATTAACCAGCTCCAGGACTATTGTGCATGCTGCTTCACTGGAATGGCTTACTGGGACACTTAATGGAATGAAGCCATCGTTAATGTTATTAGTTCCACCTGTGCTTTCCCTATTATGACAAGTCAAAATGTCTACTGTGAAAAAAGTCTATTGACATTGAAATGGATAGAATTAAAAGTACTATATATAACTATATGATTGATTTTAAGACAACACTCTTCTCCAATGTCTATTTTTGTAAAAAAAGAAAAAAAAAAGACTTTTCACACTAGTCTCTTGAAGATTCCCTTGAGATACTATTAATCCAAGGAGATGAGAGTCTTCATCCTCAGCCATCAGTCACATATTCACACACTCTTTATTTTATCTGGAAGTTTAGTCTTTAAGTCCTTTTTGAACTTCTCATCTGTGACAGTGGTAATACTTTGCTTCTTGACAAATGATTCAGTCCATGCTTCATTTCTGCAGAACGTTTCTGAATTGATTTCTTCTGCTTCAAAAAAACAACAACAAAAAACACGTTACACAAGGCTTTGGAAACTCCTGAGGGTTAAACTTGATGAACAAAACACTTTTAGGACTAACAGATACTCTATAAACAGACCAAACAGCAACTACCACAGCTTAAGAATGAAGCCAATGCAGAAGTACCTTTTTAAAGTGCAATCATTGGCTCCAATTGACTCCCATTCAAAAGCTTTAACTTCTCTCTTGAAATATTAGGTAGGCATGTTTTTAAAAGTGTCATTATGGTCTCAATTGCTAAATTTTGGCCTTCTGTTAAGTGTATTGGTGTTCATTTAGTTAATTATTGCTCTGTTATTAAAACTTATAGTGGCTTTGATGTCTGCTCTGTAGGTGCTGATTTACAGCTGTGATTGACAGTTGGCTCACCTGTTGCTCTCCTTGGCTACAGGACTTGCGCTGAGTCACCTTATTGTTACAGTATTTCTGTAAGTGGTCTTGCTACTTTCCACTCCCTGTTAACATATTGCTCAATTTAACAAATGGCACATAAATCATAATGTATGACATAGTAAGACTCCTGAAGAAGACTTTTCATTTTGGCTAATTTAAACAGCTCTTCTGTGACGGAAGTAAACTAAAGTAAGATGTGTAATGTTACTGTTTGACATTGTGAAACACCACTCCACGCAATTTTTATAACGTGACTTCATTTAAAATAGAGTTTTGTTTTATGAAACATGACACCGAGTTTATCAGAAGAACTGAGTGAATTTTGAAAAGTTTGTTTGATTAGTTTACTTTTTCAATGAGTGATGACGAGGCAAATTAAGTCTTCAACTCTTTCTTACTGTCTAAGGAAATCCTCTGTTAACATACTGTTAATTTTAACGGAACTGAGCTTACCAGTAAACATCTACTCCTTAAAGATGATTTATGAAACATAATAATAAATGTATCAGTGTCATCAAATTAATAAACTGCAGGAAGAAGATAATGGAATAATAATAAGGGGGAGAAAAACATTAAAAGTCTTGAATATGGTTGAGCATAAATCCATTCATCCGAAGATTGCGTATGTAGGAATCAGAAATTCCTTCTCGTTAGCAGCACCTGTGGCGGTTAAGCTTGTATGGTAGTGAGCATGCACATTTGCAGGTAATGCCCCCCCTTGTGCTTTACACTGACACACAAACACACATACAGAGGCTCCTGTTGCGCTATGGATGCTGACTCTTGAGAGTGAATCCGTACCACCCAACCTGCAAAAATATGCATTAATCAACCACCCAAACCTGCAAACAGCCAACTTTTTTTAATAAACCCTGTTTACTAAACACCAGTAGGTCCAGTGAGCTGTGGCCAGGAAGCAACGCACTATGGCTGGGAAGCAACAGGCTGTGGCCAGGGACCAACAGGCTGTGTCTGGCAAACAATGTGCTGTCGCCAAGGAGCAGTGTGCTGTGACTGACTGCTTATTACCATCTTTGGACTACCAACAGAAACAACAAAAGGGGTAAGTCATGTTCTGCTTTTGCTCTAGAGGTTGTTTTCTGCTCCTTTGTTGAGTAAAATAATGTGTTAGCTGTGTGTGTTCGGGAGTGGGCGACTGGTCATTGGCTGTGTTTTGTTGTGAAATGAGTTGTGGTCGATGGCAGCAGCTAGCCGTCTCATTAGCTGACGAGCTAATATCTGCAGGGTGTTTCTAGTTGGACAGCACCATTTTGATTGTGACGTGTTCTTATGTGCCTGTTAGTAGTTGAATTTTTGCAGAAAGTCCAGCCCGGATGACTCAAATAGAAAACAGATTATAAGCTGTTACAGAAAACCAAGGGTGAGGAAAGGTCTCATTTTTTAAGTCATATCACTCATTGGCTATACAAAATGATTAGTACGTTAATTGCTTCACAATTCCACATATAGAACCTTTAACACCTAAAATCAATAGTCTGTGGATGGTCCTGCCTCGGGATACAAGCTGCAATGGAAACATTTTCAACTAGTTTTCAAGCCCCTGAGCAGTTTGTCTGATGTAAGAGAATAAAAATGATGACTCACTGTATGACTTGTTGAGGGTAGCGACTTTGGCCATAGCCAACAGTGATGGAAGAAGTTATCATGAATTCAACACTGGTATGAAAAAAAAGAAGCAGTCTCAGGGTTTTTTGAAACACCAAATATCCACATTTGCCTCAAGAAAAATGCTGATATCTCTGATGTTTCTTGGTAAGAGCTGCCTTTGTAATGCCCTCCAACTTAAGATAACTGCCAAGAAATTTAAAGGAGATTCATAGTGAGAGGAGTGATGGGGGAAAAAAACAACTCTTATTTTCTTTTGTCTTTTTGGTGCTGAATTCAAAATGTGTCCGACTGCAGCAATTCACAAAAGCTGATAAAAGCTTTCTACTTGGTTTAGGTTTCATCATTGTTTGTAATAAGACTCGTGTGATGTCATCTGCAAACTTAATTAGCCTTGGTGACGGCTACTGTGGTGTGAGTACACATGCTAACTAAGAATATAAAAATATTACGTGTATATGGTAAATATCAGTCTGAAAGTTACATTGTTCCACATTAATGTTCAACATTCAGTCAATGTGTGCAGCCATTCAGCTCAGTTCACCCCCACCCCACACCACACCACCCCGACAGTCCAATAATGACTCCTAATCAATGTGACTAATGTCTCTTTTCACCACTTGGACAAATATTAGTCCAATAGAAGCAGTTAAAGCGCAATTATACCTCCCCTCCCCTTTTGTTTTCTCATTCAACACAGTGTATCAACCAAGCCAAATAAGCTACAATATAAGACCAGAGGATGTTGACCTAATGAGACCCAAGCCCACTCTACTCTTACTGATAAAACAGAGCTACCATTTACCGCTTTTTACTCTCCGCAACTCTCTGTCTTCATGCAGACAAAGAGCAATTATGAATGATGGAGAGGAAGAAGAGAGACATGCCATATGCCATTTTTTTTCTCTCCCCACCTCACTCCCCCACCCCCCTGAAATTTTGCGAAGGGCGGTTTATTCAAGATGTCACAGCTGCATGCGTCTTAGTTGGAGCGTTCAGGAGGGTCACGGCTTTCTGACCGTGTGTGTATGTGTGTCTCCGAGCAGTTCTTTAGGCAGTAATGCAGTGGGCGATGACAGATCACTTCATTCACGCAAGACGAGGGCAATTACTTCAACCATGACAGATTGCCTCAGCAGAACTGAGTTTAGTATAAAACCTCTCTCCCCCCTCTCCATCTCTCTCTTTCTCCCTCTCCCTCACTCCCTTTTCCTCCATCTCTCTCTTTATATCTCCCTCACCCCTCTTCTTACCCCCAATTCAATAAGGAATCTTGTGGTTTTCCCAGCTAATGACTTCCTCCTCACTGTTACACCATTGTGTGTGTGTGTGTGTGTGTGTGTGTGTGTGTGTGTGTGTGTTTGTGCGTGTGTGAGCAGGGGGTGACAGTACCATCTGTCTGGCTGCTGTAGCCCTTGCCCCTGCCCAGCTGGTGGGCACTGAGTAATGGGAGAGGACTTCCTCATCTCGCCCCCCTGAGACACACACACATTAGTATGCAACACCTACTGTCAGAGTGAGCTAGAGAGACAGAGAGGGAGGTTTTTTTTCTGTTTGAGTACTGAAACCTGAGCAACTCGGGTTGT
Organism: Scomber japonicus; assembly: GCF_027409825.1. Classification (NCBI taxonomy): domain Eukaryota; kingdom Metazoa; phylum Chordata; class Actinopteri; order Scombriformes; family Scombridae; genus Scomber; species Scomber japonicus. Next base: position 23,171,886 of record NC_070592.1, on the reverse strand, counting down.
CAAGCGATGAGAAGTGAATGCTCCGAGTCTTGAAAATTTGGCACATACAGCAACAATTTCTCTTTGTGTGTGTGCTTGTGAGTGACAGTTTGAGGAATGTAAATGAGCGTATACTAAACCGCTGGCTCGCTCATTGAATGGGAGGTGGAGAAAAGGTGAAAGGATTGGAGACAGATGACAGAGACAGTATGAGGTAAGTTACCATTGTGAAAAAAAGCACATGTGAAATTCTGTTTTCATGTGTGAGCAATTTAAATTTCACACGTAAAATGCCTGAAACCCACATGCGCTCATATGTGAATTTATCACCTGTGAAATGGTTCCACTTATAAACACAGTTGACATGATTAAAGACTGACAACATAATAGCAGGAATGCAACTTCATTAATCAATTAACTTCAATTAATTAAGCAATTAAATGGGAAAGGGAAAAATTGCTATTTCCTAGAGCACACTGTGACACTTTCAAATTGTCTTGTCTTGCCCAACTTTTTTAGCCAAATCCAAAGATTTATAATAATCTTTGACCCAGTGGAAAGGCAACAAATCCTAACAAATGAGAGTTTGGATTTGTCAGTTTGGCATGTTTCTTGGAGAATGAGTTTAATGATCATTAAATCGTCAAAACAGTCGTCAAATCAAGAGGAACTGCGCCAATTTGACCAATATTAGTTTATTTATTATGAAAAGTATTCAGCCAGTAAGAATCTGAAATATGATAAAATAACTGTCACTTTGAAGTTACATGTATATTGCCTGCTTCTAAACTAGAGCCCAACAGATACTGGATATTAGTGTGTAAAAGAGTTCTGATATCAATATATTAGTCAATATTCTTTAAAAGAAAAAGGATAAAATATTGGTACATATCAATAACATATACAACATATATATCTGTCGTAGGCCATTATCAGTTGATAATATATCGGCTGACTGATATATCGGTCGGGCTCTCAACTTCAACATCAAATAAATTTTGAGAATGATAATGCCAGGAAACATTTTTAAAGAACATGACTGCCAAAACTGTTCATCCAGAACATATGTGTGTCACCGACAACATATTTCATTTGTTTTCCTCCCAGTATCTGCCCTGGTAACACAATACTCGCTCGTAGCATCTAAAGCATGATTAAACCTGTATTTAGGCACTGACAGTACATAAGTTAGAGAAAAAATTGTAGCCTTAAATACTGGAAAAAGTCAACAGTGATTTGAATTACAACTCGCTAACATTACACCACAATTTTCCCTAACCTTAACCAAAGTGCTTTTGTTGCCTAGTAGTACATAAATATTATTTTCCAGGAGACAAGGTTGTATAAAGTAACATTGAGGACAGTGAGCTCTCCAGTTGGACTTCGAGACAGATTTTTACAACTTTTGAACAGAAAGCCTCCTTTACAAATTGGGGTAGTAGAGTTTGAAAGACATGGGGATTTACCAAACAGGGAGGGTCCAATGAAAACACACTGTCAAATTGCATTATGGGAAGTGTGTGCTAGTGTCTTGGAAATCGAGTGATCAATTACTAATCACCTTAGCATTACAAAATAGCAATGATCTTGAAGATAGATTGACTACTATTCTTATCCAGTTTTATTGGCTAATAGGTTAAATTTGACTCTTCAGTGGTAAGTCTTAAATCATAAAGGAACTGAAGGCAAAGTGATAATAAATGTCAAGTAAGGAGACATGGCCGCTGTGCCACCTTTGGAAGAGACCCTGAACACCCAGATGCTCCAGACCTGCAGAAGATGACGGAAGCTGTATAATGGTGACAGGCAGAAAGAAAAACTGGTCACAATTAAACGTGTTGGTTTGGCATTTGACAGGAGTCGTTCTGATTTAGACTCCTCCAACATGGCTGATTAATGATGTTTCTTTATCTCCTACGCTGGCTTCAGGCACTGGGTTGGATCGGCAGAGTGTTGGCCCACAGAATGTGATACTATCCCACACTGTGGCAAAAAAAAAACCTCCTCTCTCGAAATCTATCTTTCTCTGTTTCCCTTTCCCTTCCTCGCTCTCTGTCCAGCTCTCTCTCTCTCACTGCCTCTCTCTCTCTTCCCTTTCTGTCTCAGTATCTCTCCCTCCTCTCTCTCAAACCCTCCCTCCTCTCTCTGTCTCTGTTTCTTTCTCCTTTCAAGCATGGAATCATTTAATTATCGCCTATAGCTCTTTTGGCAGGCTGTTGAATGCCCACCTCTCAAAGCCTGGAGGAAACAATTTACCCTGGGATATCACACACAGGCACACACACACACACACACACACACACACACACCGCACACACATACACACACACTCTCACTCACACACTTCAAGGACAGGATTTATTACAGCAGGTCCATCCGCAGTTCACAGAAATCCATCACCAATTCCAGATTGAGAAAATATTTCAGGGGGGGAAAAAAAAAAGATATTAGCCAAACCAAAAAATGTTTGGGCATTGCTCGGATCCTGAAACAGTTTTTGCATATGACCTGAATGTTTTTCTTACAGATAATGGTTGTAGTGTGTGTGTGTGTGTGTGTGTGTGTGTTTGTGTGTGTGCGCGTGCGTGCGTGCGTTGTGAGACTCCACACACTGCCCGTTTGTGGTAATGATTAAATGTCGTAAAGCATTTAGAGCGTTTAACTCCCCATTATAAGAACAGTAGGAGGTAATTCATTTAGGACTCTCGCCTACTTGTGTTTATGTGTGTGTGTGTGTGTGTGTGTGTGTGTGTGTGTGTGTGTGTGTGTCAATTGGACCCCTATGGCATGAAGAAACCACATCACCCATCCCTATAGAACTAGAGAAGGTGAACAAAACACAGCAAGCCAAAGAAAGGAGGGAAGACAGGAGAAGAGGGGAAAACAACTGAGAGCCATTGAGAGAAAATTAATGACCCATCTTATATTGTCAGCATTGTTATTGTGCGAGGGGGCTTCTGGAGGGAGGAGAACCCTTTAAAATGATGTCTGGTAAGAAAGGAGCACTAAAAATGAAGACATGGTCGAGAAGGGGGATGAAAGGGAAAGTAGGGACGAAGGCAGCACCGGGTTGTAAATTTTCGACAGAGCTCTCAGTTCATTACAGGGTGATCAGAGACGAGGCAGGGCCAGACAAAGGGCCTCAGTGTTGTTAGCCAGCTCCGTCAGTGTTACACCGGGGTCAGCTCTTTAACTCACGGGCAATGAATAACTGGGCTTTCAGCTCGGACAATGGCTGGCCAGCTTTCCCCCCCGCCATCGGGTAGGACCTGCCTATTGTTGAGGAGTTGAACCGGGGAAGTCACCAATCTGTAGGAACGCTGAGAAGTTAAAAGACGCGACGGACGAGTCGAGGAAAGGAGCTGCGGAGATTTAAGGTGTGTGTGTGTTGTGTGCCAGCGTGCGAATCTGGAGGTCAAGAGTACTCCATCATCACCATGTCATTAAAGATTAAAGTGTGCAGAGCGTATGGGGCCCCAACGAGCGCAAAGAATTCAGCAGTGGCCTCTGCTGTGGTTTCCCTTACGCCGGGGCTCAGACTACAGGAGCTTTAAAATCCTAATCGGGTTGCATCACGCAGGCAAGGAGAAAACTTCACAGATCTACTTCTCTTTAATCCTAAACATGCACAAACTAGAAGGTTTGAACACAATAGAGCACCACCCACTAGAGGATATTATTAACATTATCATGTCAGAGGGAGTGACGCACCACCTCGCTTGATCTCACGTGATCTCATGAGGAAGGAAATCTAAATACAATGGAGAGTGAGATGGTGCAACAACTTGCCGTGACGGTTATGATGTGTCTCAGAAGATACGTTATATAGACATGAAGACAAAGCCCTCCTCCATCTCCATCAGTCCAGTGCAGCTGTCTCATAAAACAGCTTCTTGGCAGTCACCATCTCAAAAGTCTTCTCATTCACTCCCATTTCCTACTAAACTCTCTCATTGGTTATTGCGATCCTGCTCAAGAAATTAATGACATAATCATCCCGATTTAAAATCATAAATGCGAAACATGTTCAAAATGATCGGGGGGGGGATCTCTGATGAGTCTGCAAGCAGTTCTGGAGCTTTATGATTGGATCTGTAAAGCCCTCACATTACCAGATAATCTGAGCCAAACATCACTACCAACAAAGGTCCCACACCAGATTTGTCCTCTTCTTGTCAAGAGGGGTGAATCAGGGATAAATCGGCCCAAAACTCCTGTAGCCTGAGCCCGGGTTTATGAAGCTGATCGGAAAAGAATCCGAGAAAACCCCCACGAATGAGTCAACTACCCTCTGTGCCAAACATGATGGTTTACAGTTGAACCCTTTTTTTTTTTTTGTTGTTGTACGGATTCTACAAAACTATGTTAACAAATCTGAGGAGTTAATCTATTGTGGAGAAGCAGAGGCACCACAGATTCTTCTACACGGTTTATGTGGGCAGTGTTTAAATGGATTTTGAACAAATTACACAAACGTTCTCATTCAATTTAAAGTACTCATTCAATTCAAAGGAGCGTTAGATCATAAGCAATGTCAGAATCAGTGAGAGGAATTGTGTTTTAAATGACAATGGAAGCATTTGACATAGCGGTTTAACGCTTTAAAGGGTGATCGTCATTTTTAGTGCAGTGATCTGAGGCACCGTTTCACCCCTATTTCACTAAAGTTGTATATGAAAGCTGATACTCAGAGAAAGTGGCAGAACGCAGCAGATGAACTTTTCTCTGTTCTCCTGAGCTCAGTTGTAATGAAAGTGGTCCAAAATGTCACAGGTGTCAAAGAGATGAATGTATAAATGAAAAGATAACTATAAAGAGGAAAAACATTTTAGAGCCGCTATCATTTCCTTGAAACGGATCGGATCAAACTTTTGTTCCTTTTAAAGCCAGGTTCAGTATTTCTCTACAGCATTACATTTTCATGACTAAATAAGCAACCATCAAAGTTAAACTCAGGAAAATCACATTCTTAACTATTATTTATTAAATGTTTTACAGTCAGAAACTGAGCTAATCTGCTGCGTCAGGATTGTATGGATGTCCCCACAACTGTCATCAGGTTTTCATTCAAATGCTCTGATTGGTGCACAGAAGTTTGTGACATCAGTGTTTTGAGCTCCACCCACTCCAAGACTAGTGACAAACACCAGAATAAAAACACTAAGAAGAAGGCTGTCATGTTAAATTAAAAAAAAAAAAACTTGCACATTACTTATAGTACAGTACATAGCTAAATAATACACTAGGTTTTCAGGGCCTTTAATAAATAAACATTAAAAGTCAGAAGGTCATCAAGACAATTATATTTTCTCCTCTTAATATAATTTTCTTACATATTTTTGCTTCGTTTTTTAACTTTTTAAGTTTTTTGTATACATTATTCATTATTATATCATTTATGTTTATTGGTGTATTTGTATGAGTTATTGGATACATGAATTTCTCCAATCAGGATGAATAATATCTATCTAACTTCCTATCTATCTATCTATCTATCTATCTATCTATCTATCTATCTATCTATGTATCCATCCATCCATCTATCTATCTCTTACAGATGCATGCACATCTCTCTCCTCTGGCTTCCTATTATCCTTTAACTGTTGCTTTTTAATAACGGCATACAGTGCTCAAAAATATATATTAAAAAATGCTGTAATAATCAAAGTAGCCTAAATACATCAGTGTGTAAGTCCCAAATGTCTGTGCAAACCATACAAGTGAAATTGTGGTGGAAGCTTCTATTATGTCCTTTTTTACTGATACGGTTTATATACTTATTTATATAAAATATGTATTTCTCATGTCACCAGTTTCTTTTAGTTTTGTTTGTAATAGATAAAACTGACTATTACAGCAAATGCTATTTCCTGTTGAAAACTCATTGAAATATGGAAATGAACACAACAGAATTGGCACAGTCGAGCCCCTTTTGAACCTGCACGGCAGAGCCACACTCTCCCTCAGCCCTCATTATGTCCACTGTGCTGATGGACACCTGCCTGTCAGTGATTAACAGTCGTTCACGTGAAGATATTTACAGTATATCAGCAACCCGGCACCAGCATCCCACACACACACACACACACACACACACTTAAATAGATTAAATGTAAAAGCTCCTCTCATACGTACACCCCTCCGATTGATTGACTGCACAGCTGCATTTTTACCTGATTTAATTCAGCATTTTAAACGCAGACTCTTAAAATCTATTATGTTTTGCCAACAGATGCGAGATCATTTAATTTGTTTCCTATGCAAATCAAATCATGTGTGGGATACCACCTGAAATTTGACGCCTGAAACATTTGACAGACGGGTTGCACAGACACAATTACTTCACCCTCACTGGCAGAGAAATAATAAAAAATAAAAAAAAGATTTCTTAAGCTGGATATCACTCATAGTGAGTGCACACACACACACGCATACACATGCACGCACACACACATACACACACACAGAGAGCAGCTGTCTGAGGCAGGCAGGGTCAAATGGTGGTTAATTAGTCCCGTCACCTGCTCAGGTCATCACACCTTCAGCTCTGCTCGGCTGAATAATAATACTGCAATATTAACACTGTCACGTTGGCTGGGGTGTTGGAGTGAACCTGTTGTTGATATAATACATTACATCCCGCTGTCTTGCCTTCCTGACACACACACACACACACACACACACACACACACACACACACACACACACAGACTCTCCTCTGCTTCCCCCAGCTGACTGAAGGGCCACCAGAACCTGTCACTTAGCACTAATGACTGTTACAACAATGTGTGTGACAGGTCTCCTCTCCGTCTCTATCCTCGCACCGGCATCACATGTGATTCCTCAGTGTCTCGCTGCCTATCTGTTGCTGCTCTCTGTAAATTATATCAAATATATAAACCGCCACCATAGTGGTCTGTCAAACTGTGAACCGTTTTGAAATCCATTCTCTGAACTGTGTCTCATTAGCTCGACGTGTCGGCAAATTCCGGCAATGGGAGTTAATGATGTATTGAGAATGCACTCACGTTGGGGAGAAAGGTAGATTTTCAGCATCAAAGCAGTGTGCCAGGAGGCTGTTTAGTGTTTGTTTCTCAGGGAGAGTCCCTCTGTATGGAAAACAGGCAGGTGCTTCACGGACACAGGGAAAAGCAGGAATGATTTTCCCATCTGTCTGTTCCATAGAGAGATAAGGGGACTGTCTAATCTGAGGTGGAGCGCATCTCCCTGCAAAAAAAAGGAACCTTTTAATGGGGCGGAAAACCTGCCTTCCGCCCCTGAAAAATCCACCTTGGAATTCCCATTTCCAACAGCCTGTGACTACCTGTCTTTCCAGAGCAGTTTTCAGATTACTTTCTGCCCTTTTTAAAAAAAAGATCCTGATATTTTATCACAGAAATTTGCCTACAGATTTTTTTTAAAAGTTTGTTTTTATTTTGATGCAGACAAATATAATAATAATAACTCCAGCCACACAGGCAAGTACACACACACACACACACACACACACACACCGGGGGATCGAGGGCTGGATAAACGCCAGCCAAGCCTCATTAGCTTCTTGCTGCTTTTCTAGAGAGACAGGCAGAGCGAGACAGGAGAGGGGGGTGGGAGAGAGAGGAAAAGGGGGGAGGTTAGATAAGCAGAGGGGAGTTGAAAGAGAGTGAGAGGAGGCAGAAGGAGAGGAAAACCAGGTTTATGAGGGGCGGCAGCGAGGCAGAGCCCGGTACGGTGACCTGTTGGATTAAGACTATTAGAAACCCATCTGGGGCTGCTTGACCACTTCACTGGCGGATCCTCCCCCAGCAGCCGCTCAGCTGACCCCCACTGACACAATACACCCCTGGGACACACACACACACATACACACACACACACACATATACACAACCTCTCTGATGGAACAGATTAAATGCTTCATGTCAGTCCTGAAATGCTGCATGTTACTATCTACGACAGATGGAGAGGTGACCCCGTAAGTCAAATATGGCTCAATTTACTATTCCATACAGGGGCGTTAATATACTAAACCCACAAAATCTTTATGTATCAACTCACCTTGGCTGCTGCTTGGTTGGACAGTAGATTTAGTTTGATAATCAGACTGAATTGTCCTTTGGTTTTACTTTACTCACTGGAAAAGGCTATGTTTTCTGTAGAAAAGCTGAAGTGCAGTGTATCTAATAGTATTATGTAAGTATGTATAAGCTTACTTAGGCAGAAAATTGCAGTTGTGATGACTGTAAACAAGTTAAACGTCTTGTTTTGCATCTAATGTGTTGTATGGCTAAGGCAACTCAAGTTGAAGCACGATGAAGTGCTGACAAGCGTCTGTTGAACCTTAACAGTCACAATCAGCTGAAGTATATTTATTTAAAGCGATTTCAAATGTATTTATATTTTATGATTGAGAGCATATTCTACCCATGTAATGAGCCCTTCCCGAGACCCAGCAGCACTTCTGCTACAGCAAATGTAGTTTCAAGTTTAAGCCCTGGAGGCAGATGAATTGTTGGATTGTTTGAGAGCAACCAACTGTTGAAGAGCACAAGTTGAAACAGCCAAACTGTTAAACACCAGCATTGGATATATATAGACAACATTTCATGGAAGAATAATTGATTTAATACATAGAAAATAAAAGAAGCACAGAAACCTGTAGCGCTAGCCTGACTGGCTAACATGTTAGCTATATGACTTTTGAAGTTTTTAGGACTGCATACTTTGCAAAGAAGAGCAAATAGATTTAACTATGCCACTACCCTGTGTGACTAGGCCTTAAAGGGATATTTTTTGGATTTTTTTGAAGCGGGGTTGTATGAGGTAGTTTTGGTTCAGCGCTAGCCAAGCTTGGAGAAGCAAGCGGGAGTGCTGGCACAGAAGCTAAGCGATGTACTGCTGTGTTTTTTGAACCTTTAAGACATTAAACTAAAGGTGAGGGCAGTGATTTCTGAGTTGGAACCAGGCTTAAAATTTGACTAACTTTTTTCAGTAATGTTACAAACCAGGATCAGACAATATGATATAACATCTGCATTGTCACAGTTAGTTTGATAACAGTAATGTAATAATAAGCATCTTTTAGAACATCAGTGCTATTAGTCAGATTTCATTCATTTCATTTCTCATGCTGGTTCATTTCTGATTTGTTTGTCCTGATAATTACAGTAAGATTTAACTTCTGTGCTGTTGGCTGATTCAGAACATTTCATTTTGTATTTGTTTGAAAACTGTGACATGAATTTAGTTTATTGCCCAACTCTGTTACAAACTATTCGAGATTAAGACAATAAAACACCAATCTAGAGAGGATACTGGATCTGAAATGTTTAAAATGTTAATATATTCATGATTTCTGAAAATATCTCTGACTCAAATTCAATATAGCTTCACTATTATCACCATTTTCCCTCTGTTCATTTACCCCTCTCTCTTTTCTCGCTCTTGTGTCTCATTCATCTCGTTAGCGTGGCTGAAGGCGTACCGTCCCCTTTTTTCGGGTGGGTGGTTTTTCTTTTGGTTTGGAGTTGATTTTTTTCGGCGACTGGAAAACGCTTCCGCCGGCTTCTGTTTTCTGAGTGGAGAAGAGCTCTCACTTCACCCAGATTATGAGCTGTGGGGCTCAACGCAGACAGGCGAGCTCCCAGCTGAATCACTCCACATCAAACCCTTCAATCACTCACCATTTACTTGGCTAAGCACAGATGAGAGGGCTCCCCGCTGCTCGGCACGCACGCACATTCGCACTTGTGTACACACAAACCTGCTGCACAGATGCTCATGCACAAGAGAATCGAATTTGGGGTGCAAAAAAAAAAACACTTGTGCACACACCCGCGCACACACACACACATGCACATACTCTGTTAGATCAAATACATACATGCACGCACACACACACACACACACACACACACATGAGCAGCCTGTTAAATATGCACCATATCTTTGACTAAAAAATCAAATGCAAAAGAGAAATATTTATTAGGTTGATATCGCTGTTTCTGTGTGTGAAAGTATAGCCTGTATGAGCGAAAGTGTGTCTGTATGTGTGTGTGTGTCTGTGTGTGTATGTGTGTGTGCGTCCCAATGGTGTCACCATAGGGATGAGGTGATTAGTGATTTCTATCCAGCAAATCATGCGCGAGCACATCATTACCATACCTCCCTCTACCCCTCTCTCTCTCTCCCTCTCTCTCTCTCTCTCTTTCCCTCCTCTCTCTCATCTCCGTCTCTCTCTGGGGTGCGTTCGCTCCCAGCGCTCCTTAAGTGTTTTAACGTGTTAATAATCATTAGGCACTGCGCAGTTAAGTAGGAGAGGAACGGGTGGGGGTGGTTGTGGTTGTGGGATGGATGAGGGGGGCTGTACTGATTGACTGACCTCCGACCTGTGACCCCCACAACTCCCCACCCCCCTCACCCCTCCGTGTGTTGAGTGGCTGCCCTCTCATCTCGGGGGTCCATCAGGGACCTATTAAGGGCTGTCTCACACTCCACCACCTCACTTAACTCTGCCTTGTCAATATGCTACAGCATGTGTGTGAGGGACAGAGAGAGGCAGAGAGTTTGTGTTTATATTCACCTCCCTGTCTAGGAAGCCGGTCTCTTCCCCGCCTCCCCTCCTCCTCCCTCTCCCTCTCCCCCCCCCCTTCCTCTGTCGATCACACTTATTTTTTCGCCTGGTTTTTCTTTTTTTTTTCCTCTTTGCCTCTGTTTCTCTGTGGCTCTTCCCCTCTCTCTCTCTCTCTCTCTTTTCTCGTCCTCCCTCCCTCCGTCCCTCTCGCTGCGTCTGTCTTTGGAGATGCTAATTCCTGGTCCGGGGAGACTAGATGAAACAGAGCTGAGTTTCTCTCATTAGCTGACACAGATGCCGAGGCGTGTGGACCTGAATAACAACACTCTGGCAGGCTGCTGCCTCCTCTTCCCTTCCACATGCTCTGTTGACGATCCCACATTCCAACCATATTCCAAACAAAGCTCAGTCTGTGCATGTGTGTGTGTGTGTGTGTGAGACAGTCTGTTTTCTTATCGGCATTGCAAGTTTTCTTGAAAAGTTGCGTGTGCTGTAATGTCGTTTCTAAAAGATGCGTGAGATTTCTTTGGTGAGTCGGACAAATTTTTTAAAAGCACCTTGTGTCACATCTTAACATCAACAAGTTTTTTGTTGTTTTTTTTTGGGGGGGGGGGTTTATGAGACAACAGTATCATTACAGAAGATTGACAGCCTTTATGCATCATTTCACACTCTGCCAGAACAGGTCAGGTCACATTTGGCAGAACATCTTAACTTAAGTGATTTGCAACACAAAGCCAGGTTGTTTTTTCACTGTTTTCGTGGTAGAGAGGTGCTGGTCAGGTCCCATCAATTTGGGCAAAACACCTGGAAGTTGCTCGAAGTCTTCCAAGATATATTTGCAATCTATCTACCCAATATTGTCATCCGTGCTGAGAGAATGATCCCTCCACTGTTGCTTTCTTCCTTTTTCCCCCCCTATTAAATTGTTTTTGGGGAAGAGGATTACCTCATCCCAATTGAGGATCTTTGGATAGATGCTGTACTGATTGTAAAGCCTTTGGGGCTACACTGTACTGTAAATAAAATGGACTTGATTAAACTTTTCCACCACAGCAGAGTTAAGGTTAGCTTTAGGGTTAGATTCACATATTGTTAATATCATTTCCATCATCTACAGTGAAGAGGAAACTTGTGTCATCTTCACCATAAAATGCATTAGTGTCACTTTTATGCAAATAAAACATATAGCTTATAAGAAATGTTGTCTTAATTGGGGATACATATATTAGAACTACCACTGGTGTGTGGAGGATATCAATCTTTGCAGCTATGGTCTAATTATCAACATTAATTAATTTATATATACAGTATATTTTTAAATGCTATGTAAAGTATGGCGTTATCATACTGTCTACCATACATTTGATGTTTCCATATCAAAGCTTCTCCAGGCCGTTATGATACCACGCATATTTTACAAACTGAATATGCATGATTAAGATTTATTATCATTTTTCAGCACTCATACACTGAAATGAAACTGATCCTCTGCATTTGACCCTGTCCTGTACAGTAGACGCAGTGGGCAGCCGCAGTGCAGCACCATGGGACCAACTCCTCTTCTTTTTGTGAGTGCCTTGATCAGGGGCACTGACAGGAGTATTAACCCTAACATATATGTCTTTGATGGTGGGAGGAAACCGGAGAGCCTGGCGGAAAACCGCAATGCCACAAGGAGGGCATGCAAAACTCCACACATACTCCACACTCTTCTTGCTGTGAGGCAACAGTTTTAACCACTGATCCACTGTGATGCTGCTGATATATATCACATTATATATGCATTGTAATGTAAAAAATATGCATATGTGTCAGTGTCAGTGTATGAAACCTGAAAGCTGCTAACACACCGCAGAGAAAGTCATAAGTTGAACTTTTAATTGCAGCAGCCTGCAATATAAACAGTTATGAATGCTGTTTCAGAAGCTTTCCGAGACTAAAAACCTCTAACCCTCTCCCTAATAAAGAACAGGAACACAGAGGGAAAAGATAAATGCTGCACACACAAGACAGAACAGAGACGACTGAGAAACACGAACACTGTGTAGAAGCGCTGCGACAGGCAGTAATCCAGCATTAAACCAGATCCACATGTTGGCCAGATGATGCTTTCTGGCGTTTGAGGGTTTTTTTGGGCTTCCCTGAGAGTCAGACATGACCTCACCAGCCAATATATGTCACCATTGCCATCGAGTCCTACGTGATCTCCACCTCTTGATAGTCACCTCTCCATGAAGGTCTCCCCCTGTCACACACACGCTGCTGCTTTACATAATTCAACACTCATTTATAGAAGCCCAGCTTTTACCTCCCTGCATAATGGATCAAAGTATAATCTGGCTTCAGCTGCAAATTTGACTCTATTTTTCTATTTGCGCTCACTGTGAGGCACCTACACACACACACACACACACACACACACACACACAGGACTCTTTAGCTGAGAGATTGGTCTGAAGTGACAGTAATGTAATATTAATAGCCAGGGGGGGATGACAGTCTGTCCCCATTGTGTTGATACCCGCAGGCTTGACAGAGCTTTGGTCACACATCCCACTGCTGTACATCTGCTAACACTGGTACAATAAGTTCTCTCTGTCTCTTTCAATCTCTCTCTCTCTCTCTCTCTCTCTCTCTTTCTCTCTCTCTCTCTCTGTCTGCCTCTCTCTCCTTCTGTTGCTTGCCCTCCAATTTTAAGATTTGTCCCTGCTCTGCCTGAGAAATTTCAGAAAAATGAACGTTCAGCTGTCCAGAATTACTTTATTTGCTGCACTGTTGTTACCTGTGCAGAAATCTATGAGCGTAAATTGTGCCCGTTAAAATAGTTTATGTTGGGTTTTAAGGATGTGTCACTTTGCTAAAATATCAAGCCGATACTGATCTTTAATTAATTAGCAGATATTGGATATTAAAAAAACACAGTTCTTGCACTCAAGTGGATAAAGTATGTCTAAAGGAGCACTCCACCGATTTTTCAGTGCTAAAGTGATTGTATGATGTCTTCATTGGATCAAGGGGAGCTTTGTCAAAATTGATGGAAGGGGTGGGCGGTCTATACGCTATCCAGCTGCATTATGGGAAGTGTAGGATACAGTATTAGGGACTAAAAATGAAGATATCTCTGCCTCTGCTGCTTTGATTTTGACCATTCTTTGTTTTTTAAATCTCTTTTGTGACTCACCCATCTTTATGGTAATGTAATATGGGATCAGTGGAGCGCTTCTTTAATTAGTGTGACTTTGAATACATTTCAAATGGAGAATGCTGCATGATGGCCTAGATCAGGGGTGTCAAACTCACTTTAGTTCAGGGAAAAACATACAGCCCAATTTGATCTCAAGCCGGCCGGACCAGTAAAACCATTGCATAATATATAATACATATTCTAACTTACTATATTTATTATATAGTACTATAATAAACCATCTAGGGGTACACTGGTAAGAAATACTGATAAAAGAAAATGTGTCCTAGTGTAAAAATTTGATTTGCAATGTGAGATTGCGATGTTCAGATTTGACGGTTGGACGTGCACGAGAAGATCAGATTCCTCGACTGTGAATGGTGAGTGAAAACAAGTGAGAACAGCAGTGACTTTTATTGAAAAACTGGAATTACTTCTCTGCAATTTTCACACATTGCAAAGTTATCCAGTGGGCTGCATTAAACCCTTTGGTGGGCCAGTTCTGTTTGACATCCCTGGTTTAGATGGTTTCATCCTGAGAGGAACATCTTCTCTGATCCAGAGTCATACAACTTTAACACTTTGCTTAAGGGCACTTTATTATCCTTGTTAGCTTATTCTCTATTTAGATTCTAAATCTGCTATACTGTCTGTTCTGTGCATGCGACATGTATTGCACATGTGTCCCTCCTGGAAGACAGGCTCCTCATTTGTTACCTTTGTTTTTTCTTTAATAGGGATTAACTTTAATTTTAACTTAGACAAATTGTGATTATGTGCTAGATAAATATAATTGAATTGAACAAAGCAGTGTACATGAGAGCAAAGTTTAAGCCGTATAAACTAAAGCCATGAAAACAGTTTTCCAAAGCACTGACATGATGTGTCCGAAGTTCTCGGCCCTCAGCTATTCAGCACTCAGCCCTGATGTGATGTGTGCAGCCACAGCATCCTGGCCTGAAGGATAAAGAAAGGATCTTTTCCTTCAGAGGACTGACAGAGAGAGAGATAGAGAGAGATACAGAGAGAGAGAGGCAGCAAAAACGGCAGTGCTTTGACTTAGCAGTTCTGTGCCTGGGACTGAGACACAGAAGAGAGAGAGAGAAGGGGTGAGGGGGGGTGGGGTCTGTCCGGCTTCAATCAGAAGAGTACAAGTCAAAATCCCCATCTGAGACACAGATGCAGACGAACGGAGATGGAGGGACGAGAGAAGGGGCGGCGGGGGGGGGGGGGGGGGGGGGGGGGGGGGTTATGGGACAGGGAGGGAGTAGGGAGGAGGAGGAAGGAGGGGAGGGGTTGAAGAGAGGACGAGGAGATGAGAGGGAGAGCAGCAGGGGAAGTCATTATCACTTCCCAACCTCACTCGCCATCTAATGTATTCAAGGGGAAACAGTTAGATTTGGTCCCTTTGGCAGCCGACCGTAAACAAATCGATTTGAATGGGAGAGATATAAAGAGCTGCTTATAGTGCCCCCACATCTCTGAGCCCGTGTGTGCGTTTGCATTGTGAATATACATTTGTGTGACACAGTATGGAAATGCCATTATGCACGCTCACTGTTTGGCTTTAGCTTCTGCCTGCAGCTTTGAACTGTATATTTCACGAAGAATAACTAAAGCAGCACCTATGTCCCCGCCCATATGTGTGTGTGTGTGTGTGTGTGTGTGTGTGTGTGTGTGTGTGTGTGTTTGTGCAAACTCGTGCAAGGCCCCATGTGTTTTTTCTTCTTCTATGTGGGTTTTTTTTTTTTCTACATCACCAGTGGTGGTCTTGCTGTCTGCTGTGGCCTCTTGTTTGAGCTGCTGTGAGCTAGCGTCTGGTTTAATCGAAAGTTCGAAGAGTTTGGAGGTCTGGCTCCTAGATCTGGACTCTTTGTGTGTGTGTGTGTGTGTGTGTGTGTGGGCAGGCAGGGGTGTTGTCCCTTGTTGAGTGAAGGTTCAACAGCCTCAAACCCACTCAGGTAAAAGGGGCTTTACCGGCTAAACATCCGCACAGGGCGCCGCTTGTCCCGATTTGATTTCGGACATATTTGGGGATCCTTCAGAAAACTGATGAAAGGAAAATATAGAGCTAATCCTTGTTAAAATTGAGGGGCTTGCAAGTACACACACACCCACAGGCATGCCGGCGTACACACACACATACACATATACATCTACAGATACACACCCTGTAGGACATGTGTAACCTAAGTCTGTTGTGATTCCTTTCCTGGTGAGGCCTGGAGAAGTCTAGCAGAGGTTAAAGAAACACGGCACAGTGTGAAAACACATCATGAGGTGTGCGGCCTGAAATCTGACACACGCACACACACACACACACACACACACACACACACACACACAAGGCTTTGATTAATTGGGTCTGCCTGCATTTGCCAGTGAAACAGTATTCATTCAGGTTAGGAACCCTTTTTTAATAAAAGGTCAGTGGATAAACAGCGCGGCGAGGCAGCCATTTTGAGGATTAATCCTCGGGGTTGGCCTCGGTTACCTCTGAGACGATGGGGTTCAGAGGTGAGGGTTATGAACTATTACAAGAGAAGGACAAAATGGCGGCGCACATTCACCTACTAATGAACAGAAAAGCTTTTTGGATTCAATCAATTCTCATGCAGCAGTTTCCAAATTGGGATTCAGAGAGAAAAAGGAGGTCACTGAGGGGGGATCTGTGCAACGGCCTCAATTCATTATCATATTCAATTTGAAATAATCCCATTACTGAATGAATCATTTCCGAATCACCAGCAACACAATCCCTCTCAAATTGGGATCTGGGAAAAATGTATTAGATATTTTTATATCTATCTAAATCAATTAATCAATTTCCAATCAATTGGTTTTAATTCAAGTGAGGAATCATCATGCATCATGATCTTAATACACTTTACAATCAAAGAGAATATATACAGCAAGCAAATAAAATGATAAAAATTACAACCTACATTAAAAACACCTAAAGGGAAGTTAAAAAGGTGATGGATGTGACTATTTTCTGGGTTAAGCTGTTATGAAGAGAATAAAGGTACATTTTCAGTCTTGACTTAGAGATTGTAACTGAACGTGCTTCATTAACATATAATTGAAGGTCATTCCACAGAAATGGGGTATGATAGGCTAATGCTCTGAAGACAACAGATTTTTTGTGAACGGAAGGAAAGACCAGGAGAGCTGCATTGAGAGAATGAAAAGGGCATGTCGGTGTATATGGTGTAATTAGCTCAGATAGGTAAGGTGGTACAAGTCTATGCAAGGCCTCTAGCTTACCAGTGAAGAGAGGCCAGGATGGGTGATATATGCTCAGATGTTCTGTTCTTTGTCAAGACTATAGCTGAAGACTTCTAGTAGCACAAGACCAGAGAAAAGAATATTAGGATAATCAAGCCCGGGAGACACACATGCACGGATTTCAGTTTCAGCATCACACACTGATTGGTCAGATTTTGGCAAGATTACTAAAATGAAAAAATGCGGTCTTACCACTATAGCCTTGATATTAAACTGGAATTTAAGACAAGAATAAAAAAAAAACACTCTAAGGTTCTTTGATAGTGGAACTTTCATAAATAATATAGCCATCAAAATTCAGCATTTAAGAGCTAAACGTTCACATCCATTCTTTTTTATTATTATTATTCTAATATACACACCTCTAAATTTATGAGTTGGGAATGGTCATTTGGATTTACATGTATAAATAGCTGTATATCGTCAACATAGCAATCAAAATGAATACCATATTTCCTAATGATGTCACCAAAGGGGAGCTTGCGGATAGGAAAAAAGCATAGGGCCGAGGACCGATCCCTGTGGGTACACCGAAAAAATGTATCATTTTGTTGCAACTTACGCTTTGAGTTACATTTGATACATAAGAATGAAAGCACCGCCCCCCGGATACCAATATGCCTCTCCCAACGGCTTAGAACTATGCTGTGGCTCACATGTCAAAAGCTGCAAGTCAGAAAGCAGCAACAGTGACATTAAGTCAGAATCAATCGGTGCTTAGTAGAAATTCATCAAAAAGATTGCTATAAGTATAAATAGGCAGTAAGCTGATTAGCGATAGCCCTCTTATATGATGTTTTTATTACCAATAATCTGGTAAATGGCAACCTGTAACTTAAAGCCTGTTGATATTCAGTACAAATTCCATAGAAGACCATGAGCAAACATGAACTGAACATGTTACCAAGTATCGTCTAAAACATGGTATAGTTTATTACACTGTCAAAGTCCCCAACTTCTGTCCAAAACTCGTAAATGAGCCACATTTTTACTGAATAACATGTTCCTTTATTACCATGAACATGATCACTAGTTTATTTTGAGACGATCCCATATAATCCCTGTCATGAATACTCACAATGTATATGATTCCACAACTGGATCCCCGACTAATGAATTACGCTTTTTCAAAAAAAATGCTTAATCTACTTAAAAAATGTAACTATATAATTGAGTTATTAAAGATGAATGTGTTTAGGTGGAAAAAGGGGCGTTGGAGCTGAGGGCCACAGAGAGTCGCATCACACATTGGTGGTTTTGGTTTTTGCATGGGATTTGAATGACAATAGAAGATAATAATAATAACCTAATGTCAGCTATTATTTCATATTAGAGTTATTAGCAAAAAATATTTTTTTCATTCATTATTGTTTAATAAAGATGTTAATTTAATTTAATTTTACTGTTAGCCATTAAAAGAAAAAGGTAGTATTAGGTGTATTTTCTATAGTAATGTGTTATTTTCTACAGAGATACTGAAGCATTAGTGAGTATTGAATCAGTGGTGCATATAAAGGTGTAATAACTTCTGTATGTAATATGATGACGGTTAACTAATAACGATTCTTTAGATTGAGCCACTCCAGCAGGTGTGTGTGCATGGCTGACCTGCTCCTAAGAAGTCCCCCCCCCCCCCCCTCTCTCTCTCTGTCGCTCACTCTCTCTCTCTCTCTCACACACACACACACACACACATACACACACCCCAGGACGACTGACGCAAATGTTACTCCTCAATTATTCAACCGCTTTAAATGGCAATCTCCACGAAGGCAGAGCTGGAGGAGGAAATAGTGGAGCCATCGGAGCAGCGCATTGAATCCAGCACATAGAAATACACACATACACTGAACACACTGTATTTCATAATCTGACTTTCACCACAGATGGATCAAACAATCAAAGTTCAACCATAAACAACATGCAGCAGCACATATTTGTGCAGTGACACTATCAATGATGCGCTGTGTCATTAGATTGTCACTTTGTGATTTAAGGAGGCATATTGAACAGATTTAGGAAGACACCGGCATCAGCAGATTTCCTGTGTGGACAGCAGTCACCGCCGGGCGCCTCGACTCTCACATGTTACTGATTCAGAAAGAAATAGGAGAGCGTTTCATATTCCTACCGTATGCATTCTTTTGTTTAGCACCACATGTTTATTTAGGATGATAAACAATCAAACCCAGCAGCACTGAGGCATCAACAGATGAATAGTGATGAGGTCAGGGTAAATATTAGTCATGTGCTGATAGCTGGGGTGATAAACGTGGAGAATACAGACACACACACACACACACACACACACACAGTCACAGAGTCACATAGTCACACTCTGCGTTCTGTAGCTGGGATCACTTTGTGCAGGAGGCCAGCAAGGTTTGGAAACTGTGGCGATGGTGTCAGCAGTGTTTAGGGAACACTGAAATAATGAGTTTTGAACAATGTAAGATTGGCCTCAGTTTAATGTTTTCAATACAAATTTCTTTATTTACAGTATTGTGGATATTGTGGGATTTGATTCGTCATACTGCATTGATTCACATCTGATGACATGTTGCCTCTATTCATGAGTATAAAACAGCAAAAAAAGTGATTTAAAATATAATATAATAAATCTGTGATCATCTTTCTGGCTTCACAACATAAAATAATCTTTCTATGTGACCGTTCATAATTAATTGCTCATTTTCATATTAAGAAGAATATGAACCACAGGCATAAAATAATATCTAAGACCTTTTATCATCATATTTTATGAAGGAATTATAATTTGTAGAAAACAATCTTTGTAAATGGTTAACACATCTCACTTGATGGATTGGTAGTAAAAGTAAGAGTATTTGTTTTTAAAACCTGGCAATCCAAAAGCTGCTAATACAATAGTGTATTATTTTAAAAATGTATAAAAAGAAAATCTATAAAATCAATAAAGGATATTTTTGTTACTGTCAACAAATCCCATGAAAAGTCTAAAATCAACAATGTGTTACTCTGTCTCTCCATGCTTTTCAACTTTCCTACCCTGTCTGTGGCACTCAGCCCAAAATAAACCTCTCTAATGAGGACATCATTCTTTAAAAAAATGTCCTTTATGCATACTTTTATTTTCAAAATCAGTTCAATAATCTCCCTCAAACAGGAGTAAATAATTGATTTGTTTGGGACTATTTTCAACTGCGGATTAATACACATTTGGGTGTGGAGGCGACTATTTATGGCACCAGGACAGTGTGGGATTGACTTAAAATAAAACAACAGTGCCCATGTTTATTTTAATGAAGGAGAACGTCACACAGTGCAACAGTGAGGCTCACTGATGTGTTTTCAATTGTTTTAAGCAACAATGGAGCTCAGAGGCACAGAGGAATGAATCTACCAGGCTTCGGATACACAGACAATACTTATTATTATGATCAACTCATTGTTAGTTTAATTTTTTCACAGAATAAAAATTTAAAAAAGAATATCACCAGACTTACTTGTTTATTCATTAATTATTGTTCATTATTAAAACCATTTGGTACAACTTAGACACCCCTCATAAAGTATGCCTTATTAGAAAGTGGTAGCAAACATACGATGCTAGGACTGTATATAGCACAGCAGTGTGTATGTGAAAAATATATATGTGATGTGTGTTAAAAGTGAAGATCCAGGTCTGCTGTAGTAGAGGTGAAAGGTCACAGTCAGGGTGGGTGCTGCAGTACCTGGTTAACTGGCCTACCATCCCTGTCTTTGTATTTAATACAGAGGTGATGGGATAATCCTCCCACTTCTACACCATAAAGATGTCTCTATCCTCTGGCCCTTATCACACACACACACACACACACATATATACGCACACACATACATGCAGGGACATCTAAGGCACAGTCTGTGTGTTTGAGGTACCAATCTCATAGGAGCAGCTGTAGCCTACAGCCTATATGGAGATGGAGGGGACCCAGTCACCCTGACCCCGTCACCCCACACACACTGCACAGCTCTCGCAGAACAAGAGGCGAAGGCTGGGGGAGGGCTGCAGTTCACTGGAGCTACTTCAAACAGTTTGCTATAGAGACTTAGAGAGCATTATCTGATGTAGGTGTCTGCACATAGGGGTGGTGGAAACAGCTCTGTCCACCGCTGAGTAGGAGGTGAGAATAAAATAGAAGGCTGTTGAGCATATTTAATACTGTGTGCACCATGTGGAATTAGGTGGCTCCTTAAAATGCAAACCTCTAATACATGCATGGTTTTAATGCTGCCAGACGTCACATTTAACATATAAATTGACAATTTTGATTCTATCTTTCATGATTAAAAACAACATCAGAATATGATCAATGTATTGCAGATTAAATGTATCTACTACTTCAGAAGTCTTTTAATTCTTTTTCATGATTTGCTTCTAACACAAAACATAAAATATAGTTCTTCTTATCAATTTGTAATATTTTTTTTTAAAATCCTTTTGTTTGCATATTTTTGACAGATTCACACTATGTAAAATATCATGTAGAGGTTTTATTTCATAGTTATGATGCTGGTGTTTCAGAATTGAATGCATTTCATGTAGAAGCTCTAAGGAACACTAAAAAAAAGAATATAGTGCTGCAACTGCTGTATATTTTAGATGCATTTTGATTAATTGATATACCACAAAAGATCACATTTCACCACACTGATCAAGTTTCATTAAACCTGTACCCTCAAAAAGACAAAAAACCCTGATTTAAATCCACCACTGCTGCATATGTGTGTGCATACTCAGTCAGGACTCACTAGTGGAATGAAAAGTTGCTCTGGCACCCCAGTGATCACTTCAGATTTCACCTGATAGTTCTCCTGTCCTGGTGCGGTGATGAGGTGGGGAGAAGCTGATGTTAGCAGCAGGTGCAGGGTATCATGTACCTGAGCAGAGCTCCAGCTAGTGTGTATCACAGCAGAGTGGTGACTGTTGATTATAAGGCTCTGCAGTAGGGATGCTCATTAATCACCTCGCTACTGATAATCTCATTTAGTGCCGCCAAATTACCTCAGGCTATTACATGTGTGCCCGTTGTGTGTGTGTGTGTGTCTGTGTGTGTGTGTGTGTGTAAACATTCACCCCTAATTATGGTCCATTACTCGCAGTCAACCTCACAGATTCGTCTCTCTTTTCTACTCATATTCTCACCATGAGCACATCTACATAAAAACACACACACTCACTCACTCACACATGCACACCCACACACACACTCACACATGCGCACATAATATTATTGATCTACAGATAATAGTCTGCCCCCACAGCTGAGGAGGATGCTTGAGATTTAATGACTCCATAATTACTACCATAAACAGCAGTGGAAATCAGTCTCTGGGTGAAGCGCAGATGTTCTCAGATGTAGGTATCTGCTGCCACCTACCTGTCAGAGTGAGAAGTCACTGAAGTAAGATGTCATTTGCTCATACGGCCTGCAGATGGCAATGCTGAAGTCTAAATGTGGCAGAAGTGGGTGAGCAAAAGTGGCAAAACCACACTGTAAAAATACTCAATTACAAGTCAAATACCTTCATGTAGGAGTCGCCTTATCATCAACATACAGAAAGTACATATATATTTAAATACTTTAGAAATATATATTAGAATTGCCCCTTTCCACATGAGGGTTAGGGTTAGGTTAGGGTTAGGGTTATTTTATTGATTACACCTGTGCAATCTAATGCAAATCAATACAACAGCTCTGCCATAAACTCTACTTTTACTCTACCATCAGTGTATGGCTGTGTGTGTGAACAGGTGAATGTTGACATAAAGAAGACTAGAAAGGAGCAGTCCATGCAGTTTTAGCTGACATTGTCAGAAAGGTGATCATTCTACTTTATATTAATTCATATTAAGTAGTGGGTGGTGATAGTGGTGTACTGGAGTGTATTATATTGAAAGGTAATCCTAATAGTTTGTCCACCACATTAACATACACAAGGGAGCAAATTAGGTAGTGTTACAGTATATTACAATATATTATTACACATACACACTATATTATTAACATTATAGCTGTTAAATCCAATATTTCGCACTGAAAGGTCATGTTGTTAATATAAAGTATCATCAAATGGTCATATTGAAGTAAGTAGTGAAGTACAAGTGTCTCAGAGTTGCACATAGTTACTTTTCACCACTTATACGGTTCACTGACAGGAAACACAATTATATTTCTGAGCAGCTTCATCCTGGACTTAATGACGCTGCTGAAATGTGGCTGTAAAACGACAATGTCTAATGTAGTCCACATGTCTACACAGTCATTTTTTATTGGGTATGACGAGATTTCTTTGTTCTATTATTTACATTTTTCTGGGGAACTCAAGTGCCCAAATGAACAATGCTCTTGTCATTTGTTTAATGAATGCACACACAAAAACATGCTCCCTTTGCCATATTCATTTTTACCCCCTCTTCATTGACCACATTTTAGTGTATTTTAGGTTCAATAGCATGACAAATATCATTTTTGAGGTAGTTTTTTGGGTAATTTGTCAAAAACTTCTGTTAAAAAGAGCTGTTTTCTTGTAATATTTCCTAATATTAACAATAATTTCATTTAACTCCTTCAACTGCCCCCTTGTTGGCTTACATGTAGATCACATACATCCTCCAACCATGTATAGTCAGGCGCATTCACATTACATTTAATTTTAGCATACAATTATTTTATTTATGTTTAATGATACTGTGCTATCCCTTGTTCTATCAAGATAATATAAGTTTGTTTGTTTGCTGTGTGTTTAAATTGTATTTCTTTTATGTATCTTTAGTATGTGCAAAAGAACAAAAAGAATCAAGATGTCTCGGATTACATTCATATAGTGACATTCCCTCTCAATCCCCAAACCAATCTGAAATCTTACCTTCATTATAATTCTCATACGGTGTCGTCCAGGTCTACTGAATATCATTACTGACTTCAAAGCCAGAGACAGAGGAGGACTTTAATCAGAAAGTTGGAATGATAAGGTGGCTCTTGTAACCTCAGGGTAGTCTAGTGCTGCTGATTCCAGCTGAATGAATACAATGATGAAGCCTGGCTGCAGACAGGGTGAGAAGCCTCACACATGTGGGGAGGACTTGTGATGAGTGAAGGATAAAAGTGTAACAGAGATGAGAAAAAAGTGAAGTGTGAGCTTGTGATATGGTTCATCAGTTATGGACAGAAGTTGTGGTTTCAACATTTCCAAGTTTTAAAAACAAGTACTTATTGGTGCAATACCTCACACCTCTAATATAATGTGTATAGTGTAATGTAGATCAGTTAATAAGTGCAGGCTGTATTTTGTGTAACAGTTTATATAGTTTATGTAGGTCAGCTTATAATTATTTAATCATGTTGATGTAAGTATGATATTCTGTAAAAGGCAACATTATTTAAGCTTTCTATTAATACAGTGACATAGATTACTATCACTTTAATAGTCTTAGGTCCCTGTTAATTGGGGTTAAACTGTTTTTTGGGTAGTTGAGGCTCAAGTAAGGACCAAACGACGCAGTTTTATTACAGTGGTACAGTTTACTCAGTAGGACTTAAGTTAACTCCTTAAGTTAACATACACGAATTAAGCCGAGGTCCTTGTTGAGCTTCAACCAATACATATTGGGCAAGTTATTTAGCAGAGGACTTTTTTCCCCCCACTAACACAATGAGAGAAGAAAACTAAATAAAACTGGATTCTACCCATTACAAAAGCATCTGAGAACAGCCGGATGTAACCACAAGGGGGCAATCACGTTACATCCAATCTAGTTTTAACTCAATTTCTAGGCCTGAGAAGTATACGTAAACCTATTGCATGATTAGACTTCTTAATTAAAGGCATTCAAGCCTGACCTGCAAATCAACTATGTAGGTTGCTTGAGAGCAGGAACACATCCAATAATCAGCGTTCTCACTAGCGGTGTGCACCTTGAAACACTGCATTAAGATATCAACATCAAGGTGCTCTGACATTTAATAGAAGACACTGTACAATCCGGAAAAACACACTTGAATGTGGGTGTTTTCAAGTTTTCTTTTTGTTGCAGAGGATGTTTGGTTGAAGGCCAGCAGCATTGTGACTTCTACATTAGTTGGTGTATTTGCTTCAGGCTGCAGAGGAGAAGGACACAGAGGGCTTAAAGAAAAGAGGGAAAACAGACATGAAAGCTGGAGGGAAAGAGCAAGAAAGGGCAAGACAGAGTGATAAGGTGACAAGTTGTCCTTGCACGGTCAACCATGTCTGCACCGTGCATCCATCCCCATGGCGACTCAAACGCAGACCTGATAAAAATGCAACGGGGCATCGTCCTCCCTCCCAAGTCCACCCTGAGTTCTTCTTGCGTGCCACGTCCCTCCCCCTTCTTATCTATTTTCTTGCTTTACTCTCCAAACACGCATTCGCCCTCCTTCCTCCTTCATCAGCCTGATAAAAAAACACACACACACACACACAACTCTCCCTCTCTCTTTCTATCTCTCTCTCCCTCTCTCTCTCTAAGAGTCTGTGAATGCTGCAGCTCTTTTCATCCCTGTTTTCCTCTCACCCTTCTCTTGAGGAAATGTGACCCCGGGGGCTTCATGAATGATCTCATTTCTGCTATGCAAACAACACCATGTACACTGCAGCACAAAAGCAGCTTTGAAAGAGACTACCTCTGTGTCTGTGTGCATACAAGTGTGTTTGCATAATGGAGTGACAAATTGGCTATTTTGTTCTAATAATAACATATCACAATGATTTTCCACACCCATCTGATTGATTACCATGCCAACATTGGCCTGGCATCCACACAACTTCCTTCGGCTGGCTGAAAATCACATGTGACATGATTACGCTTTACTTGGTTAACCTTTATTCAACCCAGAAACCTACTACAAACACAAAAAGGATAAGTAAAAATCAGTTTCAATCTAAGTGAGCTTGAATAAAAATGTTCTTTAATCCCGAAAGTGTTGGAGACAGTTGAGCTCTAGATGAACAATTGCTTCATTACAAAATATTCAACACAGAGCAGAAAACCACACCTGCAGTGGTCTCACTAGGTTGAAACTTTTCACCACACCCTAATCAGTAAAGTCAGAGCAGGGGGTCTTTCATCAGTTATCAAAGGTAACGCACCTGCTGTGACATCACTGATTGCTTTAAGGGTGGAAAAAGGGTAACATGCTCCAAAGTTTCAATGTGTAGTAAGTAGAGCAGCAGTTTTACACTGTATGATTAATTATTTATATGCCCTTTAAAGCTCCCCTGAACTTTATTTTAATTTGAACAATGGGTCAAATGACTGTGTGTAATGTGAAAAGGATCAGATTACTTGTGGTGACAAACCTTTTGATAATAACCGCCAAGTTCTGCAGCTCTAAAGAGCACTTCATTGTCTTTCAACTCATTGTTTTGGTTTTAGTGCCCCGGTTCACTCTAACAGCTCTAATCAACCTTGTTTCCAGCCAGGGCAGGCAGCTATTTTCTATTAAAAAGGCCTGATAAACCCACTGTAAGCTACTGTGTGTTTTGCCCAGCATGAAACAGCAGAGTTAGCAGGCAAAGTTAGCACCTAACTTGTGCACAAGCTAATGGTCAAGATATGTTTTTTATAAGTCTTAAGATGACAAAAACTAGAAGAACTAAACATAGAGTTTTTTGGTTGGTATATGACTTCAAATGAATGCCAATTTTGGTGAATATCTATTAGATATGTAGCCTTGATAGGCAACTGCTTGCTAGCTTGTTAGCCATAACAATTTTTGTAAGTACATAATATATCAAATATTTCTATGGTTTTACAGCCACCGTAGACTATGCCCACACTAGGCTGGCTAAATTTGTACGCCCATCGTTTTCTCTCCATTTTGGCCATCCACCAAGACTAAAACTAGTTTTTCTCTCCTGAAAAAGAAAAATTTCCAAAAAACAGAGTGAGTTAAAAACACCAGCATAGCATGGAAGGGTGTACAGGGAAAACAGCTTGGTAGAAATGCCATCACTTCGGTGACAAAATAGATGATGTCAGTAGCATGGCTTTTCATTGGAAGAGGAAGAAGAAACATAATAACAGTAACAATGATGGTGAACGGCTTCATGCAAGTGTTCTCTTTATTGTCTACTTTGGTATCTCATTTAGAGTTAACCGTAGCTATCTTCAATTTTTCGCTCGCTGACATTGTTGTAATCTTCTTGCAATAAACAAAATGTCAGGAAGCTGCTGTAGAAATAGAAACAATCCTGCTGTTTTTCTGTGTCTCAGTTGTCAAGGCGAATTACCTGTTTGGATATTTTATTGTTGACAGAGAAATTTGCAGAACTTAGCTAAAAATACTTGGTGTGGACACATGTCAAGAAAATGCTGTTTGAAAATCTAGCTGTCAATATAAATGAAGGCAGCATCATTTCAGTTTATACATTTTGGCACTTATTGTTATAAATCCATATATTGTGACATGGAAAAGTAGCTAAAAAGTTTTTTGTGGGGAAAATTTAATACATTCATTTAGGTAAATGTATTTGTCAAAACACAATGCTGTCTATGGTGACCCAAAAATCTCCAGCTGTCTGAGAACTGATGACGGCACATTGGAATATTGTGTACCAGAGAGGTGACTTTTGGGACTCATTAATTAGTTTTAAAATCCACATGTGGGAAGTAAACAGACCAGCTGATCAGCAGATATACCATTCTGCAAGGCACTGACTCCACTGACATGGATGACTGTGTACCTTGCATTTTTCAGGAGGGAGCACATTACCACTGAAGATATATTTACAACCAGCATGCCTGGATCACAACAGTACATGAATATAAAATGCTTCAGCTGTAATTATCTTCACGGATATCAGTCCTAGCCGTGCAAATCGCCATCATTTCCTTCGGTGGCGTTGCTAATACAGCTAATCTGTTATGATACAACAATGGCAGGAGGAGAATGAGAGGGCAATAGTGAGTGCGTGTCTGAATTAGCCCTTTATTTTTGTCAGCTTCACTTCGATGAGCTAATGTTCTCACACTGCAATATGTGGTGGGAGAGAGCACCCCAGCTGGATGCACACCTAATGGGACACTAAGAGCCCAAATCACCCACTAGCTTTACTGTGTATTGGCTGTGTGACTCTTACGCCCTTGTGCTCACTGGGAATAAATTGCCCTGCAATGTGTTGTGGTCCAGGGAGAGAGGAGTAACATTCATTATATACTCGCCGCAGGCTAAGTCATCAAGGTTGGAGGGAAATGACCAAGGCATGGGTGGGTTTGAAACAAGAACAGCAGAAGAAGTTTTATATCCACAGTACAGCTGAGGAAGCAATCACCCTTTCTCTCACCCTGTACTCCCTCTATCCCATCCCTTCTTTTCAAATCTTGTGTATATCCTCCCTTCCCACTTGCCTTTCATCTCATCTTCCACGCTTCGTCCCTCCTCCTGCTGCTCTCCTTCTTCTCTTTCCCCTCCCTCCCCCACTCTCGTCCTTTGGTTTCTCTTTCCAGACAGACCAGAGACAGCGAATGAGAGAGATCCCCTAGACACACTAGATCAATGGTGGTGATAGGCAGAGGCTCGGAGAGTCAGGAGAGGAAATTACACGGCTGTGCTCACCGCCAGCAGATTTCTTATTTCCAAAAGGCTCTTATTCCAGCCTCTCATCTTGATTTCCAGAGCTCTGATAAGTTCCACTGATGCCGACTTAAAAGGAGAACCAAGTTGGCAACATGATGGTGTCTCTCTTATGCTTTGTGTGAGCAATATCCACTTAATAAAGCCTTTACTCCTGGCCTCCACTAGCTATCATTGAGCATGAATATGAGTCATTGTGCTGTAAATCAGCCATGGTAATGTTTGAGGTAAATGGGACAGCATTTGTTAAGTGCAGAAGCAACTATACTGTCTTCGCTGTGCCCTTGTGTGACCTTTGGACATTTCCATGTGAGTGATTGTTGGGGAGTGGGGTGGTGGGAGGCGGGGGTATTTGAGTGCTGGATGAGTGACAGAAGAGAGCATCTGTCAGAGAAACACACTAGCAGACAACTCATACATTATTCACTAAATGGAGGCATAATACAGGGAAAAGGCATGTGCATACATACTCGTGTTTGTGTGTGTGTGTGTGTGTGTGTGTGTGTGTTTCAGCCTTATGTTTGTGTTTTTCATGACTCGTGTTCAAGTGAAATGTGAGATAGAGACAAGTGAATGAGGTGGCATACTTG
Source organism: Scomber japonicus (assembly GCF_027409825.1). Lineage (NCBI taxonomy): Eukaryota > Metazoa > Chordata > Actinopteri > Scombriformes > Scombridae > Scomber > Scomber japonicus. Next base: position 23,142,651 of record NC_070592.1, on the reverse strand, counting down.
ACATGAAAACAAATAAGGAATGATCACCGCTCCTAAGAAACACGTAACAAGAATGTAACAAACGTAACCACCCACATGACGAGAAAAGAATCTCTAGATAAAAGCAGATACAACTTTTATCATATCCTTTAGCCACAAGAAGAGCTATTTGAATGTAGGATAAAAACAAATATGCAAACTATTCACATTCAAAATGAACAATGATGGGGACAACAACAATAGGCTAATGTGTTTTTTTTTTGCGAACGTTAAATGCAGCAAACTAGTGAGCTGTACTGAACAGATAATCATGATACCAAACTACCTGAGAAGTAATGTGTGGATGCATTTTGGTTTTGACACCAAATTGGAAAAAGTAGATAAAGGTAAGGCTATTAGTGAACTTCGTAAAGTACACCTACCTTACAGTTACGTTAGCTTGTCATACGCGTGAGGTAGTAGAAGCACTGTGAACAAATACAACATCAGGTTTATAACATAGTTTAGTATCAGGCTACACATGTTGTGTTGTCTTTTAAATAATTTCTGACTTGATTATTTTGTGCTACTCCTATACATGTATGTTAATGTTTGGAAAACAAGCTAAACGTTAGCATCTATTTGACTCTAGTCTAGGGATATCAAGGGAGAAATGATGATGAAATGATTTGGACTTTATCTTTTATTTTTAAGTTCGACTCTTCCCAGAGAAACAGTATGGTAGTACCGACATGTCCATTATCCACTTCACTGTGCTTTGAAGCTAACATGTATGGACGGCCGATGCATCCATGCTGTCTTAAACCTTCTGTCCATTCCTTTCTTCTTTTCCCCAGAGACAGACACATAGCCCCGTCTTCAGCATTCCTCAGACATAGCGCGGGGGGTCGTGGTGACATTGTCGCACCGACCCTTGACCCCACCCTGTCACTGAACACATCTTCCCATCTTCAATCTAGCAGAGCTGTTGGCTTGCTTTTCTTCCTGTGGCCCCATCCCCCACCTCGTTCATCCCATCCTACTTTATGTCTGTCAAATTGAAACTTTTTCTCAATGTAATTATATTTTATTGGAAAATGTATTAAACTCTGTCTTTCATCTTGAAGTTCAGTTCCACTTCTTAACAGACATTGGTGTTATCAGGCAAAACAAGAATGAATAGCTAGATGTAGAAACAAGACAACCATGACTGTGAGAGAATCGATCAATAATTTAATAATATGCCCACATTTATGTAGAGACATAAAATCAGTATTCGCATTGATCAATACTACAGTCATTATTTTTCTCCATTGTCTGAATCTGTAACTGTGGCTTACTTGTTCTCTCTTTTTTGTCTTTTTATGCTCCCACAGTACATTGCAGTATTACATAAAGCCTTTTCACATCATAATACATATTCTTGGAACTTATAAAGATCTTTTTTAAAAACATTTTTAGTTGGAAAACACAAAGGGTTTGTCTCTCTATCTTTATTTCTCTCCCTTACTTTCTGTCTGTCTTGCTGAGGATAAGCAAAAGGTTTTCATCCCAGGTCGTCAAATACCAACACTTGTTCAACACTCCTCAGCATCTGATGGCAAAGTGTCGATATTTGACACCAAGGGAATGAGAACCAGCTCGGCTAAAACACAGGGTTAACAAAAAAGAAAGAAAATGAAAAAGGATAAAATGACAGTGTAAGAACATGCTTTCATGTTGGTATGATTTCTCTCAGGGCAGGATCAGACTGCTGACATGTCTTCCCCAGACAGACACAAGACTACAGTTGGCTGCCACAGTTACCACTATTATACCTCAGCCCCTCTTCATCTGTGTTGCTTGAGGATAAAGGGGCACCTCCAATTTTCTGCTTGAAATACTTTATATCAGCCGTAAACTGTATCACACCACATTTGGAGATACGTAGATTATAGATACAAGAACATAAATTCACCTTGACATGGTACAATTTAAATAGTTCTTAATAAGTAAATCCACTGTTCTGGTGCTATACAGTACCTCCAGGTTAGAAAACAGTTTATGTGAATTATCTATATAGCTGCTGTCTGTATTAATGTGAACATAAATGTTTTCTTGCACTGTTAATGAAGCAGCCTGTTCATTTGATACTGTGCTGGTGCTGTTATTTCTAGAGAAAGAATTGTTCACAATAACTTTTGGCAGGGTGTTTGAATTGCAGATTATAATCACATATGTGTGGCTAAGATTGATTATTTTTTTAAAGTCATACTTTTAATCATACAAACAGTTACCAATAGATGGATAGCATTGTAAAAATCAATACAGATCACAAATCTGCAATGAATCAGATGTCAGATCAAACAAGTTGAAAGGTGACTGGCCAGTGTTTCTGGACAGCACATTGATTTTAGTTTGGTTGATGGGATTGAAACTAGATTTATCTGCTTCAATACAATTTCTAAGATACTGATTATTAACTGATTACCTTTCATTAGGTTAGCAGGTTTGTGGGGTGTCTCCCATGTGTTTGAAATAATTGAGTTTCCTGGGGGGGTTGCCACTACTAATCAAATGATCTTTTCCTATTGGGTTTCATAATCAATTCTTGCCAGTCCATTACACCAGTAATATGTAAGATGTGAGTGGCAGGGAGCGGAAGTCTGTGTCAGTCTGGGATGAGTGAAAACATTACAGGGATTTCCATTAAAAAAAAAAAGTCAATTTTCCCTGATGTCATTCTGGTGCAGGCTAAGCCAGTGTCATTCGGTGGGGGCTAAGCTGTTAATTGAATTTGATGGCGCATCTGCTGCCTTATGAAATGACATAAGATGCCACAGACTATTGCCCTGTGCCCTTATACTCTATCTGTACTCCGTCTCATTTGTCCTTCTTACTATTCTTTCTACATATCTGTCAGTCTGTCAGGATATGCAAACATATTCTATGATGAATTACCTAACAGATAATCACACACACCAATTTGACCCAGGTATTAACTGTGGGTCATTTGCAGCTGGTTACAGAAAGGAGCCAATAGGAGGTAACACAACCCCTGGCAACCATACTGGAGGTCCTTAGCTCTTGGCTCAAAGTGACTGTGAACAGCTGGTTGCATTTTCACATTTACAAAGACATTTTTTGTGTCCGAAAGTATTCACTCTTTCTCTACTGAGGCAGTTATGTAGATGTGGACTTTATAATGCATCAGATGGTGAAATCGAATAAGAAACTGCTTGGATTCTATCTGGTCATTACTCTGATCTGGTCATCAAAATGTTTCCCTTCTCCCTTCCTGTCTGTGTAGTTTCGGATGGTAGATAAACTCACTGAACTGTCCATTTTTGACATCTGTCATTCGCTCATCTCACGGAACAGACACGCTGCATTTTATCAAATCTGTCTGGCCACACTTACTCAAAGATCTGCGGATGTGACCCGCATCACCATGCTATCCTGCCCCCCTTCAACCACACACACAAACACTCACACTTTTTTTCTCTCGCTCAAAATCTATTTTTTTCACTCTTTGGCACGCTTAGTGAAGCGTAATCTCCATAGACAGCTGTTTAAATCACACAGAACTCTCACATTTTATGTGTTGCATGTATCTATAAAGACTGACCACGTCCCCCATGAGCTTTTTGATTCCACTATAGGCATATTTTTCATATTATTTCCTCTAACCACTGTAAGCACATGAGAAAATAAAATATATTGGAAATTTATTAGGAATAACCTCTGAAGATTTACCATCATATTTTTGAGGGAGTCCTAAATCAGAGTAATATACAAAAAAATCAATGAATCAATAAATAAAAGCAATGCACTTCTCTTCCTGTATACTCCTCATGAAGCCTACCTAAAAATTACTTTTCTGGCATCATTCAGTCTGGTAAATACAGTTTAAATGGTGAATGTCCACTTAGCTCCTTGGTGGCTGTAATGCTGATAGGACAACTACTTTTGAGAAAAGTGGGAGAAACTTACATGCTACTTGGGTCCCTCTATTGATTTGTATTCCCCCCCCATCAGCGTTACAATACCTAACACATCAAGTTAAGGCTTACGTTAGCAGTGAAAAGTTAACATTAATGTTAGTTGCTTTGCTTGATGGTTAGTTTGCTAACAGAGCAAATTAAAAAAGGTTAACATGTATCGATATAGTTCATGTTTAATTACTGAGTATAATATGCACTTTTTTCACATAGCCAATTCAGAGTTTGTGCACAGACTACAAGAAGTTTTTATGTCTAAAATGTGGAACATGGAAAATATAATTAGGAAATTTCAGGAGAAGTGAGCAATGTCATTTTTCACTGCAGGAACACGGTATAGCCCAAACTATTTTTATGCTTGTCTTCAGTTGTTTCAGCAGAATCCACTTTCCCAACCTTTTAGCCCTTTCTTAGCTGAAAAACAACATAAATCAGAGAAACAGTTTTAGGTCATGCGAGGGCTGCAGCATTGAGGATTTGGACTGATAAATCGGGCTGCTATTAAGCTCTTAATAAAAATCATATGAGCTGAGTATAAGTCTGCTGTGGTTTGTAGTCGTATGTTGTTTCTAGACCTTTTGCAAAGTGCCAAACATTAAATTCTTCAGATTTGAAGATTTTCCATAGCAGTAACAAAGAAGCAGCAACCTGCAGCTTCAGAGATCACTGACATCAGTATCAGTCTTCAAAAACCCATGTAAGAAGATGGATAGCAGCTCATCTATCTGTTTGGAGGGAACGATGTAAGGTAGGTCAGAGGCATAGACTCAAGGGAAAAGAGGAAGAAAGAAGGGGGGGGGATGAGTGAAGGAGAGAGATCGAGATAGAAAGCAAGCAGGAAAGTGAGAGAGAGAGAGATGCGGAGAGACGTGGGCGCTTTGGCGTGGTTCAGTAAGTATTGATCTGGTGTCAGGTGCTAGAAGATGGATCATGAACTCCCCCCTCCTACCCGGTCTTCTCCTCCTCCTCCACCTTCCCCCATGTCTAGTCCCTCTGCCTCCTTATTCACCCATTCATTTCAGGGCTCTTTACCCAGCTCTGGCTGTCAGTAGAGCTTGAGAAGGTGAAAGATTTTCATATCCTTCTTTGTCTCCTTCCTCCTCTCCTCAAGTCCCTGAACATCTCTCCATCTCTGTCCATTTATCCATCTATCCAGGTCTTCCCATCTCTCCAGGGAGTTCCTGTCCCACCCTGCTGGCTCCAACCTGTACTCATCTCTGCCTTTTTTTTTTGTGTCGTGTCACTTCCCATGACAAATGAAAATCCATGCACACACACGTTCACACATATACACACTGCCTTCCTAATGTCCAAATTAAAGAAGACAGTCAAGAAACATCCACCCCTTTATTGTGTGGGCGTATATAGTTTGCAAAAGAGAGAGAGAAAAAAAACAGAATAAAGCAATATGTCACGTTGTGGTTGCCATGGTAACCATAAGCATTTAGAGTAAGGAACAGTCATTTTGTTTCTTGTCCGCAACACTGCCGCATTGTGGACAAGTTCCCTTCTTACAGTACCACTCTGTGTTTTTCTGTCTCGGATTCATTACCGGCATCTCTCTCTCTCACCTCATGTTCATCATGCTCTGACACTTACATTGAAGGACTAATGACTCAATTATGTCCTCTCGTCCACTTCATGTCCCCCTCTCTCTCCCCTATCTCATTTTCTCTGGACACGAAGCAGAGTATGACCCCAGTCGTGCAGCCAGGGCTTTCCCCAATTATCGACCAGACACTGACTAGGACTCTCCTTAGTTGATGCCGATTGGCTGCGTCACTGCCAATACCAGCAACATGCTGCTGCACTTGCACGTTTCAGGGATGGATGTATTACAAGAGGTTGAACCTGGACTGAAAATGGAGCCTATTCAGTCCAATAAGAAATGCTCATCGTGTGCATATGCCAAAAAAATTGTAGCTTCCAGGTTTAATTCCAGAGTTATGCAGCCCACTGAGTATTTGAGGCAGTGTTTACCCTGCCGGCCCCATCCATCAGTTCCTGCTCGGCCCATAGACTTTATATTATGATGACGTCACAGATTTTTAAATTGCTTTTCTAAGCTTAAGGGAACTTTTAAAAATATATTTTAAAAACCCTGAATCTAAAATTCATAACAGAAAGAGTCATAATTGACCTTGTTAACAGTTCGAAGTGTCCTGTCAACAGTTTTATCAATGTCTTTTTTACAATGGTGGTCTATGGGAGAAATACTGTTTGGGCCGCAAGGTGATTTTTCACTGCAATACCACAAGTGGCCTAATAGGGGAAAAATTGGCTGTAAGGCTGAGCAGCAGAGCCCTGTCCAGCTCCTGTAATACATCCATGATTTGAGGCCATGACTGGACTCTAAAAGAGACAGATGGTCCTGCTTTAACACAGAGGAAGAGATGTGAGCATCATAAAGTCAGATTATAGAAACTGAACATGAAACAGGACAATTCAGATTGAATCAAAGATATTTTTAAAAAGCACTGATGTGAGTTTTTACTAACCATATGGAATCTAACATATGCCAATTAAAAATAGATACACATGTATTAATCGTTTCTCTAAACCCATCCCAATTTTTGTCCAGTCGTAGCTTAGCAACCATAGCTTGGCATGGCAGGTTTGGCATGTTTTGAATTTGTCCACATCCTGAAGCGATGTCTCCTGGGGCTTCAGTAAAACAGATACTCAGTATTTAAAGAGATTAGAGGACTATGTATTTTTGAATGCCCTTTCCAATAACTGCACAAACACAAGGAACAAAGTAAAAGGAATTAATTAAACAGTGTTTTTCTGTTTTAAAGTAAGATGCCAATGTTGGCATGCCTGGCTACATGCACTACCTACAGTAGTAACCTACATGCAGGTTTCTTTTTTTTAAAGGCCCGTTCAGGACTAGCACATCCACTGCGGTGTACTTCTCTACACTTTAGTAGCCTGAACTGGATGCTGTCAGAGTTAGGTCAGCATTAGCAGCTCTGTCCTGCTTTTTATTGGATTTGGGAAAGTTTATACTCCAGTAACCCCGTTCAGACAACAAGATAGCCACATTTATCTCATCACTCAGTTCCATACATCTAACCTTGGTGCTGTGTCGTGAAGTAATAAAAAATCCTTCAGCTTGGCCACTAAAACTTCAGGTCTTCCACAGCATATTTTTCCAATAAACAAAGAAAAGTACACCAACAGTCATGGAAATGCTGAATCAGGAAGAATTCAATGCAGTCATAGATTTGCTATGTATTAAGCATAAAGCAAGTAAACCGAGGCTGGTCCATTGAGCAGACACTGAAACAGAAAACTGAAAGCAAAATCTTATATACCCAATTCAGCCCCTCCTGTTGTGGAACTTATTTTCCACCAGCTCCTCCTTGTTTTCATAATTCCTGTGACTTTCCACCATAAATCCTTCTCCCTCAGTGACGTCAACAATGACATCAGTGATGACCTTCAATGTTGCAATGTATTGGCAGTAATTCAATGTAGTCATTTTGAGTTACCATTATTTCTTCTGGACTCCCCTAAAGTTAAAATAAGCATTTAATCACATGGTTATCTTTTACTGGTTTATAACCTTTATAAGTCTTAATCTTATCACATAGCATTACTGTACAATAATACAAGCTGTGACTAGCTTCTCTAATGCATTTTAGTTTTCCGTGTTTTCTATGTGGATCATCAACTGGTGAGGATGATGACACTGCGACATGCTGCTTCAGCATCAGTTTTTTTGACATGATATCTTGCAGACCACAAATTCATAATTAAGACTGTTTTACAGGTTTCTCGTTTTTAAAGCAAGTCAGATGGCAACATTAAACATGTAAGCTGGAGATGGAATGTCCAATCCACATGGAGTTAATGTCAGTGCTAGCTAGGTAATGCTGATAACTGTTAGCGACAGATGTCATTTCAGCAGGCAAAATTGACGGTGGGCACCTGGAAATGAAAAGCCGGCTATTGTCTGAAAGTGAGTATGAATTCTGAGTAAAATAACCTACAAATGTGCTGTGTGTTGCAAATTGAAGGCTTTTTATCTCAATGTCACAGCTTTATACTCTATAAAGCAATCAAGACTTTTCAGACATTATGAAATGCACACAATCTTCATAAGCATACATATAGACTCACAATCTAATACAAAGTCCAGTTATTACAGGATATTATATATATATACATATATATATATATAGTATCTGAATATGTCAGTGTAGGCTTGCGAGTCTCATAAAATCATGTTGATATAACAAACATGGTATGCATAGCGTACCTGTAACCTTCAAGAGATCTGCAAAGTCAGAGATAGAAAGACAGAAAGAAATCCAGTGTGGAGATGAGAACACGCACATATGTATGTGCACACGCACACACAGACAGGTAATCAACAAAGTCAAAGCACAGACCCTTCTCAAATGTGCCCTGCAGCGGCCTGAGAGCACTGAGGAGGCCACCTCAGCTCCAGATGACATGGGGAGATGGATGGAGAGAATTAAAAAAAGAAAAGGAAGATGTGAGACTCTGTAGTCCAGCCTACACAATAAACTGCTCTGCATGGCTTCATGTATACCAGGACAAACAGAAGGAGAGAGAGAGAGGAGGATGAGGAGGAGGGGGGACTAAGAGAAAAGGACGGAGGCGCAGTTTAATGCTGTGCTCGGAAATGTTATTGCAGCCCACTGTGTCCTCTGGATGTTAGGGCGTGAAGGCGTCATCTGTGTGTGTGTGTGTGTGTGTGTGTGTGTGTGTGTGTGTGTGTGTGTGTGTGTGTGTGTGTGTGTGTGTGTGTGAGTGTGTGTGTGTGTGTGTTTGATTTACAGCACTTAAAGGGACAAAAACCAGACTTTCAGTTAATTGGGGACAACAGTCGTGCCCCAAATTGGTAACATTCTTGTCATTATCAAGATACAATACTTTATTGCCATGTCGACATAGTCGATTGGAATTTATTTCGGTGGGTCTCACAAATACATTCACTCTGAGCATTCCACGATAAATCTGTTACAAAGTGCTTGGTTAACATTCAAGCAGTATTTCATCAACCTGTATGTGTTGTGTTAATAAAAGTGTCTTTCGTAATAAGTTGTGTAGCCTCATAATGACTGCAAGGCTTAAAAAAAAGACCTTTCATAGTCCAAGGATACAACATAGTGTGACATGAGGGTCATAATTCAAATTCATATTCTAAACACAATTTAATGGAATGAATGTGTCATGTCAAGTTTGTGCTTGACTCAGTCATTCTTTGACCTGTGTTGTGGTGTGTGTCGTTTCCTCTGCTGAGTCTTGGCCTTTTTGTGATTGTCCCTTCACTGCATGTGAAGTGAAGTGAGACACATCTGTTTGCACACAAACCATTGTTATGTTGTTAAAAACACATCTGTCCCTGGTAGTCCACTTGGGCACACAAGATGAAACATGCACATCATGTAGAAGTTGTTATGAAAGCTCTGAGGTATACAATCAATTAAATAGTACATAAATGTCTGGAAAGCATGTTTTAGTTAAGGTGCATTAAATCAGCTCATGCTTTTTTGATACATACATAACAGTCTATAATATTTAACATACAGCTGTAGCTCAAATTCATTTATTCATTTCCAGCCTCAGCCAGCTTCATTTGTTTATAGTCTTTTGTTTTGAGGGTGGAGTACTGAAATACAGCTGTATGAGATTTGACATTAAAACATTAAATTAAAGCTGCACTAATTAATATTTTTATATTAAAAAGTGACAATAACTACATGCAATGTGAAAGTGTTTGCTCATGTTGACGAACCCAAAAGGAATTATCATCTTACTCTGCAGTCCCTCTTTAGTTTTAGTGCCTTTCAGTTCATTATTTTAGTTTTCCAGCTGATAACTTTACTGTTTGGTTCAGTCTCACTGCATTCATCAAACTTAATTAATCTTACTACTTATATTACTTGCACCTGTTAATCCAAAAATGGAAGGTAAAGTTACTAACTAGCTAGTGAACATGGTGGATGATATTCTCCCAGGCTGGTGGTAGAGACCCAAAAAATGTATTATTATATTATTCCCTTACTTTGTCCTGAAGTCCAATTTGGTGATGTCACCTTGACGCAACTGTAAAATTTTTAATCAAATGGAAAATTTGAGCAACCAAATGTCAACCATTTCACATTATTGTAGAAGAATACACAAGACATCATCAAGTCAATGCTTTCACTGTTTAAAATGTGTAATAATGCTACAGTTTTGTATGTTTGTACAGTAACATCATGTACTGTTGAAGCTCTTGATGTTTGCACTTCTTATGCGTGTGTGTGTTTGTTCATATATGTTCTTGCTATGTTTGTTGATGAGTAATGTTGTACGTATACATAACCAGCTGGTTGTGTTTGTGTCTCTGTGAGTGTTTTTATGTATGTTTGCATGTATGGATCAACAGTATTTGGACAAAAAGGCCAAATCGTGCTTCAGATAACTCAAAGCGTGCTGAGGCTCACATTCAGTGTACACACATGGAGAGATTAAGTTTTAGGCGAAATGATGCACACAGGCAGAGTCATGTACTGTGTGAGCACATGGTGTCACATCCTTCACATAGTCATATGTGTCACATGTTATGCAATGGCTCTGTAACAAGCGTCACGTTAAAATGACATGTCACATACAATCATTTCCGTGGTTTTAACATTTGCATGATTTCATACCACATGCTGTTATCATTTCTACTTATTTTATATAGAAAATGACTTTTTTATCAGTTGAAAAAGTCCAAACTCCCCACAGTGATCCATCTGCTGAAAGCAATTTTGCAAAAGAAACCAAATCCTCTGCTATCTGCTTTGTTGCATTGGTCTCTGTTAAACCTAATCGTCCTCATCCATCTTCCTGACGTTAAGACAGGAAATTAATTATGAAGCCCACTTCCTGTTTAATGAATCCACCGACACACAAACAAAAACATGCATTATAACCGAGGAAGGGACAAAAAACCATAACTGGAGCCCACGTGCCTGGCACTTTAATGCACGCTACGCTGCACTGCGCCCACATTTAGCCGCATTGTGACAACGCTTTTATATGCAACAGGAAAGGCGTGAGGTGGAGGATTTGTTGGGACACATGGGCTGACATACGGCAAGACAGCAGACATACACACACATAAAGAGAGGAACCAAAAGATAGATAGAGAGACTTACATAACGACATCACACTATGAATAATGAATAATGAAATAACTCTGTTTACTGTGTTTCATGAATAATGCACTGTGTGTGTGTCTCTGTAACTTTGCGCGTATCTGTATGTGTGTGTCTCTGTAACTTTGTGCGTATCTGTGTGTTTGTGTGTGTGTGTGTGTGTGTCAGGTTATTTCTATCAGCCTCCAGGAACAGCATATAGTTAATTAAAAGTCAGCTAAACTGAGACTAACCTGGTTTTCAATTAGCATTAACGACATCTTCTATAATGAAGCTGCATTTGGTTTGTAGCTGCAGAAACTCAGCACATTATTAAAGTAGAACAAAGCCAAAATTGCAGTGTCAGGGCTTTGATCTGTTCAATAAAAAGCAGACATTTCTATTTTGGCTCATTCAACTGTAAAAACTGGAACTGGGTCACAACATTCAATGGCTGATATATAAAATCGGCCGTGAAGAGAATCAGCCAGTGGACGCTCATGCTTGTAGAGTCTGTTGACAGTAAAGTGGCTCAACTGAGTGACTTATTCATCCGAAGGAAATGTTTTGATTCTGCAGCTGAGCAACACTATGGTAACAACCCGAGCTGCTGCAAACTCACAATCGCATCACGACAACAGTGTTTTGTTTGCAGTTAAGAAAAAAAAACAACTAGCGAACGGGAAAGTTTGAGAATTGTTGTGACAGCTGTTGAGTTTCTTCATTCTGCACTGAAGCGAGACAGCATTGAAGTTATTGCAGAGGGAATCGGATAAAAAGAGGGGGGTTTATTTATGCAGGGATAAGACTACACATGATTTCTTTGAGCCTGCCTGCGTGCATAGAGCAGTCTTCCATGACCAACTGTAAACCTGTAAGAAGAACAATGGTTTTCACTTTCAACCCCGTGCGAGTGACGATGAATGCTTCCAGACTCACTTTGATTGATGAAACCGTGACTTCACATATAAACATCCTCGTTGGTGCTGTCAAGTGGAACTGAAAAGACGCTCCCTGGCACTTAACCCATCACCTGTGTATACATAAATGTTAAAAGATGGTTATTGTTGGTCGGGGTCCAACCTGTAGTCTGCCATGTCTCTAATACAAGTAACGGCAATTGATGACTCTGTGCCCGCCTGATATGACATTGTGATCGTTTCAAAATTAAAAACTACTGGGTTGTCTGATCCCAGGATTACAACTGTCCAACAAAGTCCTCCAGCAAAAGAACACTGAGATGATTTGTTCATTTTTAAATCCGCTAACTTCCGTCAGCCAATTCACTTCATTAGAGGTCTCCTCCAGACATGTATTCACTTATAAAAGCACTCTTTGCTTTGAATAATAACTTGTGTCTGATATGATTCCTCTACAAAAAAAATTAATTACCTACTTGAAAATTCTTAAACTTGGACCTATTCCTTCTCTTTAATTGAAAAATTCAGAATCTATTGAAATGTAAATTTTCATTACAAAAGTTTAACTGCTGGACACAAGATGTCTGTTACTTCATTGAAAAGTCCATTCTCAGTTTATATGCACTTGACAGCCAAGGTTTCTGTATTAGTCTATCAGACTAACTTTAGCCCTTTCAGTCATTTGAATGAGGTACTTTTAGGTCAGGGAAACATTATGGTTGAATACGACTAAGGGACCTTTGTCCCCATGGTTACAGTAGTAACCACGTGATTATGGTTAGGGTATGATCATGATCATTTTTTTAAAAAAACAGTGTAAACTAAAGATCAGAAATGGGAAATGAACTATGTTAGAGTCTGATATTTTCTTGGCTGAAACCTCCACCCCGACATTGCTCTTTAATCTAATGCTACTCATTACATTTCGGGTTTGCTGGACCTTACACCTCAGTCTGCTTAACTTTGACTTGTTGTCCTTGTTTGTATACACATTTTTGTGCGGCCTAGTGGTAACAAAGGCACAAAACAGTGTAAAAATCAGTAAAACCAGATGGCAGGCATCTTGGCCAAGTCAATCAACAGCCAGTCCCCAGACAAAAGTGGACCAGGTACAAAACCTTATCAAACCTTATCGTTGAAACTTGCTTATTTATGCTTAATAATGTTTATAGTTTGATATGCTACACAAATTTGACTTTTAGCAATAGCAACAAGCTACGACACCGCTAACAGGACATACTCGTTTGACGATATTGGGACTTTATTATCGTTTGTACAAAAGGAAGGTGCAAATGTAAGGAAATAAATAGTTTAATACTCTGGTGAATTTATTGTGTTATACTGTCAAATAAACCCAATGTTCCCACATTATTTTTTTCAAAAACTACTTCCTATTCAAAGACTATGCTTAGTTTTTGTACTTATCAGGTCCTACTAATCCCAAATATCTAGGAGAAATGAAAAATGCATACCAAACTAAATCTTGGGTCTCAGGAGGTTAATAATGTCACCTGATTTCCTCTTTTGCTCCACTCATTATTACTACAACTGCAGGGCCTTCGAACATAAATATATCAATACATTTTGGGATAGGAAGGACAATCTTGATGCAATATGCCCCCACCAACATAGCTCCTGTGTTGTTTTAATACAAGTCTGGTTTTGGTCTCAATGCCCGCTCACAGTTGTACAACTTACATGCTAGACTGCGACTGAATTCCAAACTAGTTGTCGTGTCACAAGTCATGCTTGAAGGTACACGCCTTGAACTCAGATTTGAAATGAGCGCAGAGAAACTTTCCCCCTTCAGCAGATGTATGTGAAAACAACTTTTTAGTGTCAAAGTCTGCACATACATCATCCTGCACAGTGAAGCTCAAACATCCAACTGAAGGAACAAGAAGAAAAACATATTTTTGAGCAGAGTTGGATTTTAACTAGCAAATAACAAAACAGACGTATGACATTTTCATACAGAATATGATATCACAAGTTACTGATTCCTGTAGTATATTCCAACGGTGTTTTTTTCTATAGTATACTATAGTGTATGACTCTATGACTGTATTGTAAATCTAAAAGCAATCTTCACCATCTCCAGGGGTTATTTCTACAGCATTGCAATATGGCCGCCTCATAATCACCACAATTTAATGATTGATTTAGATTATTTTTTACTTTCCTGTGCTCTGTGTAAGGCTGCTCAGCATTTCCTGCAGATAGATTTATTTAATTAAAGTCTTGTATGGAAAGTTTTATTGAATGAGTTTTGAAGCAGATGAAGGAAGTTATGATTTTGCATTAACAGCAAACAACAGCAGAGAATTAGAGCAGAAAAATGATCAAATTAAATAAGTAAATAACAGAGTTGGAAAAAAACAGACACTAAGCCCTCCACTAAGAATATACTATATAATGATAAACAGTATATTAAACATGATGAAATATGTATGACACAGGCATCAGTGCTATTAATGTGAGGCCAGGTCATCACAGGAACACATTTACATACATGCATACTGTATACACACAAAGATTGCTCACACATACGCACATAGATATAGTATGAAAGAGCACACACATGCTCCTCCACCCACACATGCTGCAACAGACGTGCAAAAACACACACACAAGAGAGATGAGCAATGTCCGTCCATCTGGACCACAGACTGCTGTGTGTCATGATAATCACAGGAGGATGACATGGATGCAGAGAGAGAGAGGAAAACTACGACGGAATGACAAAAGACAAAAGGAAAGGAAGGAGAGAATCAAAGTGAGAGAGCCGGGATGTGTCTTGGCGTTAACAATCTCCTTACTTGATCCAAAGGCATATTTGAATCTTTCTCTCAGCTCGTTTCACACAGCAGGTGCACCAACGTAATTTCAGTTTTTCCTTTTTTCTTTCTTGCCAATGTTTTCTGTCTTTGTTCTGTCAGTTCTTTTCACTGCTGACCCTCCTGGTTTCCGTGCTTTTCAGATGCTCTAGGCATGCAGGAAATGGAAAAAATAGACGTTTCCAGAGCTTTTTCCCAGTCTGTCTCACTCCACTATGATGAAAAATAGAAAGAAATGGACATCAGAATCACTCTGCACTGTCATCATTCAGCTTTTACGCTCGCTGAAGGCTTCTTTTGAAGGTCTCGCAGTATGAGGTGTTTTTATAGAAGCTGTAATGATGAGCAAGTGAGTGCTTCAGCTCCGCTACCTGCTCTGTCAAAATGGGGACAAAGGAAAATACACACACACATACACACACATACACGCACATGCACATAAAGGCAGTATACCGATGTGACCTTTATTTGCCCCTACAATTGAAGTGTGCATTGCAGATGGGGACATTTTTCACAGGGCATGAGCACACACACACAGACACAGACACACAGACACACACACACACACACACACACACACACACACACACACACACACACACACACACACACAACGGGTTTCCTCTCAGTAGGAGAGCTGATGGTTAAATATGTCCAGCTGAGAAAGTCACCCTGCCACCATATGTCACTCCCTCCCCCCACATCCCTGATCCCCATCAGTCACCCAACATTTCCCTTCCTCAACCTGCCACCACCCTTAAAACCAAACCCATCCCCGAATCCGCTAAACCCCTCGTCCCCTCATTCCCTTCGCACTTTTGCTCTTGGCTTCGTGAAACTACTCTGTGTGACCGATGTGGTGACATTATGTCCATGCAACCCAACACTGCACTACAGCGTGACTGCTCCACGCGCAAGTAACCAGAGTGGCCGACTGTCGACGACACCGACACCCAAAACGAGACTCGACCTATGACTCAATCGGCCTTTTACTCATAGTTGGTCTTCACCCTAGGAGGAGAAAGGACCAGAAATACAGTATGTGACTCAAGTGCAGAAGTGAAAAGGTCATTAAGTTGTTAGTAATAACTATTATAATAAATTGCCAGTTAAGAACAGCTTGTAATTTCAGTGCAGCTGGAGTAAAAAAAGGCTGAAAAAGAAGTTTTAACAGCTTGAGATCTCAGTTTCTTATGGATTAATAGTTATATAATTTGTTTTACTCAACAATCCTGTTATCCCTTATAGATATATTGTGTTTATTGTCTTTTTTAAGGCTTATTTGAGCAGTAATAATCAGGAGGAACATGCACAACCATGAATATTTTGCAGGTGATGGGTAACAATCTACTGGATGTATTGGGACAAAATTTGACATTCATAGTTCCTTGACGATATATCCTAATTACTTTGTTAATACCCTGAATCTTTCTACAGCACCACCTACAGGTTTGTGGTCGTATTTCAATCCATTCTACTTGATTTGGGAGATCAAGAAATATTTAGTCACAAATATTAAATCAAAAATGTCTTCATATCCCTCTTGGTAATGCAGGAATGGCAAAAGTTCACCCAAAAGATTCTGAGATTAATTTAAAAATGTGGAGGTAAATGGATTAACATCCATCAAGATACTCAAAGAAACTGATGACATTGATATAATGTTTCTTTCATTCATCTCTCATTATATGAATGTAATTAGCCCCCACAACCTCCAAAGAGAAGTACACAAAAGACATTACAAGAACGATGATATTGGCTGATGATCGTAAAGCGACTTTATGTCCCCCTTGAACCTTTGACTGCTGCAGACCTTCACTGCACGTATGGAAAGAGGTTCATCTAATTCAGTGAGGGGCGGTGGAGTGTGGTGCTGATGGGGCTGAAGTGAGCATTTACAATAAGAGGGAAGAGTGGATCTGGAGTGCCATACTTGCTTTCTTCTCTCCTTTGTCCCATTTATGACCATAATTCATTGCAGCATCACTATGGAAACTGAAAGGCCATAATCAGCGAGCGGTGTCCTAAGTGGTGCCTGAACAAAAAGATAATAATGAAAGTAAAAGCTAGAAAAACGCTGTTGACTTTGGCTGGAGAATGGGGGAATGAAGGGAAAAATGCAGCAGATGATTTTGTATTGTTCCTAGTGAAAGATTGGATAAATTAAGCATTGAATTTTAGTGCAATTTAGGATCCTTGATAATTTGAACGTTATTATCCTGGAGACAATAAATAAGAGGCAATCAGTCATCCTTAATGAGGGTGTGATTGGGAGCACTTTAGCGAATAAAGGCTAAAGGAGCTTTCCAAAGACTTAAATGTCTTTTCATTGCCTGAGGTGGTTTCAACAGAGCCGGTGTTGCTTTGTGTACAGCTTTAACAGCGTGTTGACTATCGTACGGACAGAACCTGACAGTAATATGACTCTCACGCACACACTTACACACTGCGTTCACAGCAACACTCAACACCTTTTAGATGAGAGGATGCTGACTACACATCGCGTGGTGTATGGAGGAGGGCATTTTGAGATAATGAGGTATACACTCATGCTGTGTAAATGCATTATTGTGGTGTAAGCATTGCTTTCAAATTAGATTTTTTCTAAACAGACACTATTTACTATCTGATTTGCTTTATGTAAATATCTCAACACCTATTCAATGGATTGCCAACTCTTAACCTTTCAACTAGCACTACCATTAGTTCAATTTCAGTTTGTCCATTGTGCTTGCTTTATGACTAAATACCTGCAAAACTAATGACATTACCATCAGGCTCAGCTCTATGTCAGCATGCAAACATGGTTACCATTGCATGCTAAACATCAGCATGTTTGCATGTTAGCACATTAACGTGATTACAGACTCTCAGGGCCAGATTTACTAAAGTGAGATGGTCCTCAATGAATCTGCAGGTCCAGTGTTTATTTAGCATCAGATTCACTGTAGCATCATCAGCAGGTCCAGCAGCTTTAGAGCGCAGCAGGTGGAAGCAGAGATTATGTTCATATAGCTGATGTTTCATTAAAATACTAAATTGAATGCAGTGATTTTTGTATTTTTTTTTTTACTTACAATCATCTTCAAATTCAAGCCAAGTCCACACCCTGTTCATATGGTAGAAAATAATCATATGTTCTTTTGTAAGTATTTCATTTAGCCATAGGTCTATATCTTAACAAGTTTTTTTGTTTGGTTTTTGGATCATTGCAGTGCAGCTCTCTGGACATGTCTGTAATATGACTGCGCTGTGTCAAATGTCATTCCTGCACATTAATGATAGAAGTGACATTTGTTTTTTCCGCCTTGAGGCTCTTGTAAATCCTCTTTTGCATTACATTTACGGCTGCTTTTCAGAAGCAATTTTCCCATCAGAATTGACCATGGCAAATTGTGTAATGTCAGTAAATCCAGAGAAATACATTATCAACCTCAGGTAAGATGTCTTGTTGTTGTATTTGCATGATCCCCTTGAATCAATATGATAATAAATGAATAAGGAGAGAGAAATACACCTTGCAAACGCAAATGATAAAGAAACTGCAACTTCAGCTTAGTGCACCTTCTCTATACTCGCTGCATGTGTTTGGATTAAAATGTGTCATATCTGTCAGTCAAAACAGGGTCAGTCTTGTTCCAGGATAACAAATCTACAGAGACATTTTTGCATTTAAAAAAATCTTAATCTTACACCAAGGACCACACCCAAACTGGCAACCCATAAGTCCACAGTGGGTTGCCAGATAACCAGAACTTCACCCTCTCAGATGAGTGGGCAGAGTGATGAAATACAGACAGACGCCCCCTCACCTTAGCGAGCAGATCGGTACCACAGCAGGACAGACTGATGTCCAACGCCTCCTGGGGATGTGTGTGTGTGTGTGTGTGTGTGTGTGTGTGTGTGTGTGTGTGTGTGTGCTGTACTGTACTGTATGTGCCTTCAGCAAGAGAGACTGGCAGCTTTCAGCCCCCGACAGAGACATTAGAAGGAAGAAAGAGGAAGAGGAGAGAAGTAACAGTGGGTGAGGGGCTTTTCTAGTGCTACTGTAGAGACACCTAGAGAGGAGGAGGAGGAGGAGGAGAGAGACGGATGATGGGAGGAGGATACTGTAGGATGACGGAAGGGGGAGAAACCCAGCTACGATTCAGAGGACAAGAGAAGTAAGGCGAGGGGTGTGAGAAAGAAAGGAAAGATGAAAGGAAGATGAAAGAAACGCTCTGCCGTAGGGAAAGGGGAATAAAGAGAAAAAAGGGGAAGGGGGGTGATGTGATGTGAAAGGGTGGTGTAATTGTGAATTGTGTGAACGGGTAGATGAGGAGGAGGAGGAGGGGTGGGGGGGTTGGTTATAGAGGAATGCTCTGAAGAAGACAATTCCTCCTCATCATCTGTGCTTTTGTCTGGGTGAGAACATCATCAGTGGAAAACTCCATGTTGGATTATGTATCCAGACACCAGCGAGGCGCCACGAGCTCCACGCACAAAGTCAGTTTACACACCTCTTTAGGGCTGATGTGAATCTTTGATGATTTAAATTATACACATCACACCTAGAAACCGGGAGAAGATGTGATGTCTGTATTGAGCTCATATAAGAACACACAAACAAGAAGAGGTGGTTTTTAATAGCAATATTTCAGTTATTTGGGTTTTTTTTTTTTTGCTTAATAATATTATGGAAGGAAAGTACACACACACACACACACACACATGAACACACACTCATATATCTGTATGTGACCTAAAAAGACCTTGGAGGAACAATGACCTTATGTTGATATCACACACCCCTTAGGTCCAGCCTTTGTAGCCAAATGTCATTTTTCCCCTCTCTCTCTCTCTCTCTCTCTCTCTCTCTCTCTCTCTCTCTCTCTCTCTCTCTGTGCATGCCTGTGTGTGTGTCTGACCTTCTGCGCCCATGTTTGTTTTATTATCCACGTGTCAGTTTTGACTCGGAGATTACCGCAGTAATATTAATATCGTGTCACCGCAGGTTCACTCTAGGACTTTTGCTTCCACCGCCAAGACCTTTGTGTTTGATGTCTTCATAACCTTAAAGTCTCATTACAGCACATATTTTAACATTGATGAGGTTAATGGAATATTTGGTGGTGAGAAACACATCGCATCTAAGCTAATGTGACACACCGAATAGCGTAAAATCCATCAAAAAGCATTTTATTGGAACATCATCCAGAAAAATACGGTTCTAATCATGTCGCCTTGTTACATGCGCAACCGTGACCAAATGTGTTTTCTTTTTTTAGGTGAGTGTGTGTATGTGTGTGTGTGTGTTTGTATGATCGCAGGACGGTATATGTGTGTGACTAATGTATTTGAGTGAGCATGGCATCTGTGATCACATTGTTCCTGAGGCCAACCACCTCCTACCACACTGGCAGGAGTCCCTCAAATGTAGCTCATAATGAGGAAACATTACAGCAATTAAAAACAAACAAAAAGACACACACAGACACACACACGGTTCATCCATCGATTTATCCTGATCAATTATGGACGATGTGAAAGGCTATGATCGCTTCAGTGTTTTTTGATTTGCAGCTGCAAAATGAGGACCAAGCATGCTGCGCGTTCGTTGCTGGGCTGGTAAAATATCTGATATTAGCCATCATATCACTTTAATAATTTAAGGTCAATGATAAAAGAATATTGAGCCTCACTGACCTTTATCATGTGAAGGATTGTTTGTGTCATGAGGGATTTATTGTGTCATGCGTGTGTGCCTTAATATCTATAAAATGCCTTTGGCCATCTGTACAATGACTTTTGTTAACTCAGGAAAGACACATGATAGTAGAACTGGCTATGTCTAATTACTTAGGAAGTCAGCAGTGTTCAATAGTTGGTTTATGTGCTTTATTACCGTATGACTTCCCTTCTTTACATTTCCACGAGGAGTTACAGTATAAAAGCTGAAACTGATTGTTGTTCAGAAGAATGACTATGTGTCCTTCTCTGTGCTGGCATGTCATGAGCATTCTCACACAATCAGCAGATAGTTTGCTCAACTATCACACAGTTCAGAGTTACACATACTGCATAATAATAATGACTGAACCATCAAAACTGAGCCATCTATCTATCTATCTATCTATCTATCTATCTATATATCTATCTATCTATCTATCTATCTATTTTTTTGGTGGTGGTGGATAACACTAGTTCAAAGCTCTTTAGCTCTTTAGCTGAGCATCACTACTTCTTACCAGTGTAATACTGGCACATTCATTTAGAAGGGCAAACAATAGGTCATAGGTGGATACTAAAAGCGTATTAGTTAGTTAACTAATCTTAAAACATTAGTGAGCTTTGGAGGAGTAAGCAGAAAGACTAGCTCTTATCCTCTGCTTCCAGGCTTTATGCTAAACTAAGCTAAACATCTTTCAGCTTGAGATGACCTCAACAACATACATCTAACTCTCAGAGAGAAAGCAAATAAGGATATTTCCTAACATGTTGAACTCTTTAGGTACAATGCTGTAGTAAATGTAGCACCACTGGAGGCTCAAAAACAACTTAGAAATGTACGTTTTCCTGTTGCCATAAAAAAGTTAACAGAACTACAGCTGAATAAATTTGCTCCAAGTTGTGATAGATTAACTCAATTAGAGATCACAAACTTAGGCTATGGTATTTAATTAAAACAACAATTATTCAGTCACACTGACAAAAACTGGTTTCCCTTTTTATTTTCTTAGTTTGAAGAGTCTGTAAAGAACTTATAGCTGTGGCTGCAGCTGAAGCAGCCTCTTACCAGAACCAGTACAAAGTCAGTGTGCAAGGCTGCTTCAGAGAATTTGATAAATAAGTGTACAGTTGAAGGGACTGAATTCAATACTGACCTCCATCATGGAATGAAAATAATCCATGAAAGTATGTATTAAAGAAACACGGCAAGTTTCCACTGTGTGTGTTTTCTTCAAACTTGAGAAAAGACGGGTCACCGAGGAGTTTAAACTCTCAGGGCATTGTGGGAAGTCTGCAGATATGCTGGTCAAGTTACTTTAAAAACTTTAAGGAGTTGGGTGAACTCTCAGCAGTACATTCATTCAACCCACCAGTTCAAATAAAAGAAAAGAAAAAACAGGTAAACTCATTTTTATAAGTTCAGAAATGGTCTGAAACTAAAAAGTAGACATTTTAAGTTGAATTAAATGAATATAACATGCAGATTAAGACACATGTTTGATGTAAAAAAAAATTACATTGTACAGGATATAACCAGATGCCCCTTTTTGTGGGGTCATGATCCAAAAAAGCAGCCAATGTAATACAAAATATGTCAATGTCCATATATAAAAGACTGACAGTAAAGTGCTTCTCTCTAATCCACAGAAATAAAATAAAAAACTCTTTCAAACATTTCATTATAGCCACGAAAGATAAAATTGATTTTCAGCCCTTCAGAAAATGTGTGAAGTGGACCTGGATGTAATCTACTGTTGAATTACAGACAGGTATAGTTTCCACTAAAGGCTGCACAAATAGACACACACACACATGAACCTTTTACACCACAGAACCTTTTACACTTTTCCTTTCTTGGCTCAGTTAATGGTTTCATCTAACAGAAATCAAGACTGGAAGGGGGAAGAGGAGGGTGGGGGGGGTGGAGGGGGACTCAAACCACTCTCTGTGTGTGCTACCGTCACAAGGTTGAGTCTGCTTAGATTGCTCTGATCAATAATGCAGCGAGAGACAGAGAGAGCATCATCTCTGATTCACATGACTCAATAGGATACACTGGAACAAAAGGCAATGGAGGATAAAGAGGAGGAGATCAAAAGGTGAGAGGGGCTCAGTAGACAGGAAGAAGAAAAAACACAAATCTGAGAAAATAAAAGATGTAATAAGCCCTTTTTATCATCTGAATATTAATGAGATTGTTGTCTGCGTGTGAAAACTAGACTCTCAGTCCAGCCCGCCTGTAGATAAATGGTAAATATTCATTTTTTTTCCTAGGACCGTTTCATCTGGTGTTTCAACTTGAAGGACACGCTCACACATCACAGCTACTGTATGAGGCCATACTCCTATAAAATATAGAAACTGCAGGAGTTCCACACAACCTTGAATTATTATCAGCTCCATGCCCACAAGGCATTATGTGTACAAAAATGAAAAAACAAACTCAAGCACCTTTTCATCTTCAGAAAGCGCCAGATACCGAATGTTCTACAAAAAGTGTTGATTTTCTTCTCATGTATTGAATTATACTCCATCCAGAACCTGAATGGAAACTCTGGCTTTTAAAAGGGTTTTAAAAGGGTGGCCGTAAAAAAGGTTGTAGCTTTCTCGTTAATGGGGAACATTTGCTGAAGTCACCGTGGTTACAGTATATGTCGGTAGTGACGCTTTTCTTGCGTGATCTAATGATGATGAGAAGATTTCATCAGCTTGCACACAGCGGAGCACGAATGCACTGCCATCACTATTTTGGGAGGATAGAAACTGAGTGTGTGAGCATAAAGCAGCTCTCAACACTGGAAGAAAAGGTGGTGGGCATTCAATGGAAACAACGTCTACCTCTTTTTTTTTAATATTACTAAATAAAGCATCAAAAAAATCCGAATAGAACCATTGAAATCCAATAGATCTGCTGCTGTAAAGAACAAAACTACACATTTTTTGAAGGATTTTGGGTGAAGTATCATTTTAAAACCATGAAAATTCAGCAAAAGTGGATGCAGAGGAGATGAAGTTCACCTTGAACACACCACAGGAGAAAGTACTCGTAATATTAATTTACATGCAGGCAAAAGAGGTCAGCTTTTAGGCCTTATTTTGTACCCTTTCAGAGTGATTTATAGGTCCTGTGTGTGTTGCAGGAAGCAGACAGGGAGAACTATTCTATCTCAAGTTTCATTTTGGTGTGCAGCTATCATCATCGCTACAGGGATTCATAGCAGATTAAACATTTGCAGATATTTGTCACGGCAGCGCAACATTGTGTTACACATTAAGACTGGCTGATGCGTATCGCCGCGTGCCTTGCTTCTATTTATCCACAAGCCAAAGGGTTTGTCAGAAAGGTTATGAATCTCTCTAAACACGCAGAGGATTCGGACACAGTTTTGCATTTAAAGTTCTGTAAGATTTCCCCACAAGTTACGCAGACTTTGAGAGGACAGGAAGTGAGAAACCGACTAGTTTTCAAAAGGAGTGTGCCCAAGTTTTCAAAAGAAGCCCCTCTGAGCTCTGTCCAGCTAGTCAGTCAAGACAGTAGAGAACAGTTACAACACACACAGAAAAAAAACCCATCAAAAAAAACACTTGTGAGTCACCCTGCTCCCTCTCAGTCTGTCTATCACCCTGACCCAGATACAGTAGCTAAAGGAGCGAGAGAGGGCGGGGGAGGCAGCATCCACACAAAAGGAACAAGAATCACTCCAGGTTGTGTACATAATCAGGGTGCCTGCATTTCATTTCATCAGCAGCTGCATTGACACTGCCCCCCACCCTATTTTTTCTTCTTTTTGTTCTTCACTGAAGGCACTTCTTAGTGGTACATTTTTCACACTGCAGACTGAACACATGTCTAAGTGTGTCACTTTTTTATGCCAAACCTCCTTTGATGTTCTAATAAGACACTGGTTGGAGCTTCTTTGTAGCTAGAGGATATGCAGATTTCAATGGTGTAGATGAAGGGATCACTCAGGTGTAAAGGCACATTCACACCAGAGAGCGGCACACCAAAATGAATCTGTGTGTCCTTGGAATATATATATATATATATATTTCTAGCAGCTTGGTGGTGACTGCTTGCAGGGCTCGTTAGTCAGCTACTGTAGCTGTAAAAGTAGAGGGTGCACCATAGCTAATAAGCTAAAATAGCTCTCTCCATTTTGGCCTCTCCAGCTCTCTGTTTCCCCAAAAATGCCAGCATTGTAAAGACAGCTTGTTGTTATTAAGTGCTACAAATCCATGTGTCAAAGTTTATCAAAGTTGAAGTCAAGTTGAAACTTTTGCAGAGATTTATTTCACTCCTGGGAGCGAATCTTGATTTGATTATTTGATTAGGTTGCAAAATTTTTAGATGTGGTGTGACCGGGCCGCAAGTTCTCCACGCTGCGCTGGTCATCACTGCAGAGGTAAATAAGAGGAGATGTTACAGAGGTAAGTAGCAACCTTTTTCTTGTCAAATCCCCCTCCTGTCTACTTTGTGCTTCTATGCCTGGTCTGTCTTCCACCCTGCTGGCTCCTCTGTTGTTCCCAAATACAGTTAGAGGGATTTAAACAGTCAGGCGTGAGATTAGGTTCAGGGGGATGATTACTGCTAACCCTTGTTTTCCTTAGACCCCGTGTTCTCACTGGCCCCGGGGGTCAGGGGTCACCGGTAACCCACGGCTGTATCGTGACACCTCATTACTCTTCCCCCCGCTGTCCAGTCACCACATTGGGTTGGCATAGCAACAGCCAGAGACAGAAAGCTTATCTTGATTCTGAGAAAATTGCACCTAAGCACCGAACCCCAGGGTGTAGCCTGTGCATATTTATGTGTGTGTGTGTGTGTGTTTGTGTGTCTCTGTGTGTGTGTGTGTGTGTGTGTGTGTATTGTGTGTGTGTGTGTGTGTGTGTGTGTGTGTGTGTGTGTGTGTGTGTGTGTGTCTGTGTATTTGTGTGTGTGTCTGTGTGTGTGTGGGGCATATGGTGTCCGCTGCATGGGGAGGTTGTGGGCAGAGATGAGAGGAGATTTCTTCTCATGCTGTGTAATGTTCATACACCCCCACAGTGATGGAGGTTTCCCAAATAATGGGGAAGAAGCAGAGGGGCAGACGCTGCTGTCCATGCCATGAAAAAACATGTATATTCATGATTTATATCCCAACTGGGGGGCAACAAAGATTTGTAAAGGTCATACGTCATTTGTTATTCTAATCAATTCCATTTCGTGATCAATAATCGTATAATTTTGAAGGTATTTTTAATTCTAACATGAAACATTACATATCAAGAAGCCCTTTCCCCTAATATATTCATGCATTAACAGCAGCTAATGAATGATTTTTGGATGGATTTGCAGAGACGTTATCAGACTTTAATAAAATTACAGCTCCATTAGAGAAGATTGTTTCATCTGACTAAATGACATAGATTTGTATTATTTACACAAATTATTGGTACCCAGTAGGATCACTGACTAGAATTCTGTCCTACACACAAGAAGTGATGAATGAGAGTTAAAATGTTTCTCCTTATTAGCTGTCAACAAGTTAAAAAAAAAACTCACAGGGGACACCTTGGTTTGCCATTGGTATGAATGGATTTTTCAGCCTGGCTCCACAACTCTGCTCTCATACTGGGATTAATCATGACACTGCTCATCTTTGGTATGAAAAAGTGACCTCCAGGGACTATTATAACTATTGAGTAACTATGCTCCTCTCACTCACAAAAATGCAAACGCACAAGGTCAGGAAATTAGACAGGTTCTAAGCAAGATGTCATTTTAGACAGATGACCACTTTATTGGGTGAATACTGAAATATACAGTTTTGTTTTCGCTTCCAGCTGTTTTAGTAATGGTGCCTTTCATTTACCTCGGAAGTTGGAAGTCGGGGCTGGGAATGATGTCACACCTGAGTTTGTGTCATTTCAGTTCAGAAATCAGAAAACCAGTTCTAAGCAGGTTAGCCACTGATAGCAACACCAGTTGATAAAAACACATTTTAATGTATTCTACACATACAAACAGTGTAGCAACATGTCCACAGATAGAAGTTGGACAGTGCTGTGTGACTGATTTAATGAGATATAAATAAGATAAAACTGCTAATAAACAGGCTATTACTACAACTTTCACATTGTTGATACATGGGGCTACCATCTTGGATTTTGAGGTTGGAGCTGGTGGGGTTCTTCTGACTGGGAACTTGGAAATTCCAACTTCCGAGTACAACTAGAACGCACCATAACCAGTAAACTTGTTTACTACCTGGCTGACAGTCTGGCATCTCGTATTTATTTCCCTGTTTGACCCTTTTTTTTCCTTTTCTTTTCTTTTTTTGCAATGTTGCCATGTTACCAAATCTAAACAATCACTATGGCCTTTTTTATGTTTAGAGCTGATTAACAATCGCCAACTATTTTTTTCATTTAACAATCATTTCAGTCATATCAAGAAAAACAATTATATTCAGGGCACATTCACAGCTTCGAGCTCCTCAAATAGGAGGATTTCATGCTTTTTGCAGAATTTGTCTCTCATGATAATAAATTGAAGATTGTTGAGTCGTAGAAAACGAGCAGTGTGAATACATTTCTTTGTGCTCTGGAAAATTAAGACTTCCATTTTGACACAATTGATCAAGAATAATCTCCAAATTAATCAATTATGAAAGTAATAATTAGTTGCGGGCTTAAATATGTTATTATCAAATGAACCATGCTACAAAAATAAGTTGTAATAAATCTGTTTTCCTTTAAACTCTCTTTAAAGTCATGTGAAATTAATAATAATAGCCGATTAGGTATAAATCTGCAAAATTCAAATGCGCCTCTAATCTTCTTACATTTTTCATCCTGTGTATATCACCCCCCATGTGTGGCTGGCACTGCAATATGTGCCCTCCCTTGCTTCATTATTGAACACTGGCACACACACACACACACACACACACACACACACACACACACACTTTTAGATGGTCAATCACAGATAACGTGAATGGAAGCAAAGAGGATCCAACTTCTAATTTGGAGCTTCAATGCACTCTGTCACTGTCTTTGTCTCTCTGTCGCTCCCTCTCTCTCACTGTCTGACAGTCCTCTTATTGTAGACGCTGGTAACTGATTGTAGGGGTAGACAGTTTAAAGAATCAATGTTCATTTACAAGTCTGTAAACAGCCATCGCATTAACACACGCACGCACGCACGCACACACACACACACACACACACACACACATACACACACACACACACACAGGCTGATGCAGATCTAGATGTGATTCAGACAGAAAGGATTGCTATTCCTGTAAGCTCTATCGACTGTGCTCTACTTCCCCGTTGTTGAGATAAGACCCGCCCACCCAGAATAGTTTGCCCTGTGGGACAAAATCAGCTGATAGCACCAACGAGCTGTCCATCAAACTCTAATATACCAGTCAGGCCTCTATTAAACTAAAACCATCAGTCAGACAGATGGAAAGCCAGCAAGCATGAGGAGAGGGACTGACTCACTCTTCACTGATATCTTTCCATCTTCTATCCCTCCCTCCTTCCCTCCTGCTCCTCTTATTCCTATCCTTTTATTCTTCATTATCTCATCAGGTGGTTTCATTTGTATTGAGATCAATGTCTCATGACGGACATGAGCATAACAGAATCCATAACAATAATCATCCAAATAAAAAAGTAAAGCAGGAATCAAGCCGTGAAACAGGAATGCTCTTTATGAAAAATAAAATCAAACCTCAGAGAAAACATGAGGCGTGAGTCAATTTAAGATGGTTTTGCATACTGTTAGAGATCTGGGATGCTATGTTCAGAATTTAGTATTTGAATCTGACTTGCAGTGTGATCACCAACCATAAATAATACATTTTAGAACATGAGCAGCTTGAAAGGTCCAGCCTGGTTGATACTGTAAATCTGAAGCAATTCATTTCCCTTCTGCAACACCAACTTTCTGTTATAAATCTCCATGGTGATTGTGAAATTTAGTGCCTATAATGAAATACAAGTCAACTTTATTCAATATATTCAAACTAGAGGGCAGCAGGCAAATAGAAAATGGCTGTTTATTGATCAACCTTTCTACCTCATCCCAAGCGTAAAAACGTTTTGTGATATGTAGATGTTGTTTCGACTCGATTTTTATCACACATATGTTCTCTTATGTTCCTTCTCTGCTGTGTGTCATGCTCATTAGCTTATCCTAAAGCAGACTGGCCATAGTTGCCATGGAAGCCAGTATGGATAGAAAGAGATAAATACATACAGGAGCTACAGGTGCAATACACTGAGATGTAATTGCATTACGTTGGCGTCAGTGGATACTTCAGCAGCATACTGTACTGCAGTCCTGATTTTAGTGTTAGACAGGCTCCATGTTGGTTAAAATCAGCTCAAAAAGTTGTGAATTCTTTGCTTTAAAACTGGTTAGAAAACTCTGGCCTTGAGAGGTGAATACATATTTTATCATCTCCAATCCTTTCACATTATTCTGACTTGGCCAAAAAGGGAAAAAAAACATTAAAAAAACTAAGAGCACTACATCAGCATCCAGAGCCAATGCACTTAACTACGAGATTGAACATTTTCATCTTCATTCCGGCTATGCCAAATCACTATATGCTTATCCCAAAGGTCATCAGTGATGTCAATAGCCTCAGTAGATACAAATCTTTCATTAACCTTTCATTTCATTGCATCTTCCAAGAATATTCAACCCACATGCATAACTGTGGCGTTCAAACAGTCCTTCAGCTGGAAAAGTAGATGGGAACAAATAAAAAAGAATAATGTGCTTGAACAGTATTTTTGTGTTTTATCTATTTAAGTTAATCTGAAAAAAAAAAATCAAGGCTGCATTATGGTGCTATTTAAAAGCAACACAGCCTGTTCCGTAAGACATGGAGGCCCTTGGAGTGGGCAAACAAACATGAATCATGCTGTTACAGTGAGTACAACAAATTGGTGCATTGCATCTTCCTCTACTAATGCCTGTAGAAGCGATGTACTGTAGAGCCAGTGTTTCTTGCCAAGGCTGGAGTGAGAAAAGGAACAACAACAAAATAACCACAACATTATAAATTGCCAGTGTGATATATTTTATTCACCAGCACTGTGAATCTAACAAATCGCCTGGGTTACCGCCTTATTTTCCATGGCGTGGCTGAGAGTGGAGCGCATTCCTGTTCCCCCAACCCCCCACTCCCACAAAACAACTGCCTGGATAAGATTTATCAGTAACACAGAAAACATACTAGCAGATGTGATTTGCTGGTTCAGACTCAATTGATTTCCACTGAGTTTTGACCCAGACTTTAAAATAATCTTGGGACAGTTTCAACTCGTAAGATCATGAAATATTCACCTTGTATGAAATGAATTATATATCCAGAATTACTCACTTTTACTAAAATGCTGTGCCAGTGCCTTGTCTCCATCTCTATTGTCGCAACAGGGAGAAGAAATGAAATGCATCTAATAATATACATGCTGAAATGCGAGTTATATAACCAGTAATGCCGCTCAGAGACAGATGGGATTGTCTTTTTTTTTATATAAACCGTGCAGTCTATCATAAATGACGATGACATAAGACAAGGCTGCATGTACTTTTGACTTGTTTTAGATAAAAGCTCAGTGTTTCCCAACCAAACTTCAGTGTAAAATCAATGGCATTTAAAGGATTTCTTCTATTTCACATCAACTTCATTTTTCAATCATTTCAAATGTACTAAAAATTCATAATTCAAATGTACTATGCGTACACATTCCAGTACAGATACACTTAATTAAGAACATCTGACATGTTGTCTCCCTCATGACTCCTTTGACTTTCATTCCTGTTAACACAACCTCTGTCTCATCCGTCATTCACCACAGAGAGCGGCATTCCTTTTCCTCCTTCATTCCTTAACTTGTTCGTCCTTCCTCGTGATTCCAAACACAGTGGGATCCATACAGGCGTCATTGATTCTGAGAGAACAGCGGTGGGAGACTCACGCAAGGGAATCCAACCTTGGCTTCATCTGACACAAAGATTTACAACAGAATCGGTGATGAGCTGTATCACAAGAAGGGCCGCTTACGTCGTAAAGCTTTTACATGTTTGAAGACTACCGAGCGGAAATCAGAAACGAGAATGGAAAGCTGCTTTCGTGAAATGGTTGGATGCACCATCATAATGGGAACAGAATACAAAAAGTTCAAATCTACTACATTGTTGCAAAGTGGGGGGTAGGAGGTCCAAACAAAGCAGTTTGTATATGTCCAACCATGTCTAAAGGCAAAAGTGTGGCATTTCTGCATATGACAGAAGTAACTGAATTGAAGACTAGCAAGTGAGATTGAGAGAGAAGTTCAAAACCTGATTTTTCACCTCCATTCATCTGTACAATCACTGTGTTGAAGTAGGCGTCCTTGTGGGATTGCTGGTTTCACAAAGTTACAGAAATAGAGCCTTTTTCACAGCTAACATTATGACATGTGCAATTTATGGCTGTACCCATTCAGTTTTTCCAAATTAGAGAATAAAGTGGCTCACCGGCACAGCTTCCATGAACACTTGAATGAAAATGAGACATTGTTAAAGTTTTCAGTTCCACCTGTGCTTTTCTTGCTATAACTGCAGTCAAAATGTCTAAAAGGTCTTTGTCAGATGGTGAATCATTACTGGAAAGGAGGAGCAACTGCATTCGAAAAAAGTCATTGGATTTTTGGTGGGTTGTTTTTTTCTTTTCTTTTTCATATGCTAAAAGTACAAGCTTTTTGGTTAAGAACCAAATTTAAAACTAACAGCTAGTGGAACCTGAACAATAGGCTTTGTAGAGACCTGATAACATATTCAGCTGAATAGTCCTACACAGCTGAATAGGCTACATAGGCCTTACATCTATTTCCCAAGTGAAACGGGTGTAAAAGTTGGAGCCTATTCAGCAGTTGATGTTCTGATGCTGGGTTGATTTTGGATGAATATACTACTACCGCTATGGCACCATGTCTCATACCAAATTGCAGCAATGACACATTCTGAATTTCCAATAGGTCTGATTCAGCTCTGAGTGACTTCTTCTTTATATCACTGGGCACTGAGACTCTTCGGTATATGTAAAGTGATGACTATGACATAAACCTAAAGTACTGTTCAATTATTTTTTGTATTTTCTGTAAAAGTGTATACTCTACCTGTACCAACAACTATACAAGATCGAGTCTTGACTCATTTAAGCCTTTGTATGGTATGTCCTGGCACCTGTTCTGCCTCACTGATTCTCTCGGGTACCTGGCAGGTTATATAACCCGTCCTGTCCTCTGCTGTTTTGTCACACCTCACCATGTTCCACGTCCTATCCTTTGGGTCTCTTTTCATATCCTCTTTGCAAGCTCAACTTAGTCCCTCTCTTGCATCATTTATGGTAATCAATGGTGGGGACCGGTAGGGGGATGGCAGCTCTCCATATGGCCTACTAAGAGTTAAAAGACCTGACAGGTATTTGCCAGAATGTTCTCTCTTCTAATTAACACACACTCTCCTCACTCCTCCCTCACATCCCTCTCCTCCTTGCACCCTTTTTTCTATCTCTTCTTTGTTACTCCGCCCTTCAGTTTTTCCTCGTTCATTCCTAAACAATCGAGCACATTAATTCCTCTATGGGCCTTGATAGCATGGCAGGAGTTAACTGTATGACAGCCAATCAAATGTTAATCACTGTCTCTAAGGAACGCCACTCTCCCCAGCCCATCATTTCCTCCCTCTCTCTGTCCTTTTATTAAACCATTCTTTTCTTCTCCTCCAAGGGTGTGCTTTCAGACTCTCTTTGTTCGCTCATATTAACGCTGTGCATCACAGTTGGTACGGATGCAGCGGCCCTCTTTTGACAGGCTGAGTGGTTTTCGACAGTCAAGGATGTTGCCAGCACATCATTGTGCCCGTTTAATTCCAATATAATTCACAACTTCCTAACAGCTCCAAAGCAATATTAGTGCCTTTAACAAGGTGGCATTTAATTCAAAGATGCACATTTGCGGCCACTTAATCACAACACTCCAGGGTTATTAAAACTTTTTTATCAGCAAGGTTAGATTTTGTTTATTTTGTCTTCACATTTGTACTGAACTTTCATTACCGCCATGTTTTTGCACAAAGCTTCCCAGATATTATCTGCACATCAAATAAGATTTTAGAAAAATGTAAAAAGCATCAGTTCATGTGCACTAAAATACTTTTCCTATGAAAGACTAACCAAACATTGAGGATAGACACAGAAAATGACTTTTTTGAATAGATCCAGATGGGGAAGACAGGGCCTTTTTTGTATGAAAATTTGCCATATTGCAACTGCTAAGCATGTGTTTTATCTGCAATGGAGCAAAGGATGATTCAGAGTTTAAAACATTATGACAGCAGAGTCAGAAGGCACAGACATAAGCATGACTTCTTGTTTTTGTTTTATTCTACAATACTTTCTGTCTCTATTTCTAGAAATCTTCCTTTTGACTTTGCTTCTCTGTGGGTTTGCCTAGATAGAAAGATAGGTGGATGGATGCATGAATAGATGGTTGAATGGATGGCTGGCTGGATGGATGGATGGATGGATGGATGGGTGGATGGATGCATGGGTGGATGGGTGGATGGATAGATGGGTGGATGGATGGATGGGTGGATGAATGGGCAGACATTCTGTCTGGCTACAACATATCTTAAACTCCCCTGAGTGTAGTGTAGACTAAATTGACTACCCAGCAGTGGAGGAGCAATGCTATGATAATGATATGATAATTGGTAGTAAAATAGGGTTGAAACTGAACATGCGCCTGGATGCATAATCACTGAGGAGTCTCAGGCTGTTTGATCTGATATATGCTAATTTGAGACATGTGAAGTATGGTAATTTGATAGCATTTCATATTCGGCAGGGCCACCTCCACCACCACCCCCCAACACAACCCCACCCCCCAAACCTCAA
Organism: Scomber japonicus; assembly: GCF_027409825.1. Lineage (NCBI taxonomy): Eukaryota > Metazoa > Chordata > Actinopteri > Scombriformes > Scombridae > Scomber > Scomber japonicus. The sequence continues at coordinate 23,109,155 of NC_070592.1, read as the reverse complement.
CATCTTAACCTTTCCTTTCTGCATACCTCAGCACTGTCAAGATGTCAGGACTATTGTACGCTCAGGGTTTTACATAAAAACAAAGGCAATTATCTATCACCTTCTGGTGGAAAAAAATGGAAAATGTACATGTAAATGAAAAAGCAAATGCAGGATGTATTCACTTGTCATGTTTTTTGCATGTGAACTCCAACCCATGCAGCGTTCACAGTCTGGGCTACTTTGTTGATTTTTGCTTGCTTCATTCTGGCTGACTGTGGGTGGTGTATGAGGCTTTGATTACATCCATATGTAGCAATCCACAGCCAGAAAGTCTGAAAGTGAAAAATCTGGTGTTTCTTGGTTCTTTGATTTTATTTTTTAGGATTAACTGTAATGAACAACCACCAGACTAAAACATTAGTGTGGTAGTTACGGTTAGGGTTAGGGTTAGTTTTGGAAAAAACGGTTGTCATGGCAGGGCTAGGTAACTTTAACATATGGTTAAGGTTAGGCAAAGATACAGTAGTGGTTACATTTATCAAAAGACTTTAAATGCTACAAATGCTCATGTGCATGCATTTTGGCTCATACTCATCCATCACCCTTGTTCTCCAGACTATTATCCTCTGATTTTTCTAGATATTTTTCCTGCATTGGCAATGAACACTAGCATTAGACATATATCACTATGTGCACAATTTTCCAATATTGATGTAACTCCTATCGATACTAGCTGAGCCAACTCCAACTCCTTTTTAAGTGTTCTATTGTTTCCCTGAGACTGGGGTAACCTTGGTTTTTAACACATTTCTTCTGCATTATGGAACTACTGCTTATAAAATACAACCACATGGAGGAATAAACATCTGATTGTCAGTTGACATCCTTGGCCAACTTTTCTCTGCTGACAAGCTTCTTGCACACATCCACAGAATACCCACACATACTCAGTGCCTAAATAATCTTTGGCTGACTCTTAGTAAGAAAATAACACTGTAATTGTTGCAATGTTTTCTACAGCCTTTATAGAGTGTGCAATCTAGCCAGATGAACCCAATAAAAGTTTTTGTCAGGGTCTGTTTGGACTCAATATCCTTATAAAGTCCCCCCATTGCCTTTTCATGAACAGGGGGTCGTGACTGGGGAGTGCCACCACCTGAAATCTCCACTCCAGAAAGTAATGCATATGAGACCAAGACAAACATCTAAAAGAACTCCAAAAATGACTGTGTGCTGTCTGGACACAGTACTGCATGGCTGATAACCTCTTTTTACATCTCCAGTTAACTAAACATGCACTCCAAATTGCACAAACGACACAAAGCTAAACTGACAACTTCATATTAACATTTGTATGCGTTCATTTATTAAACTCTGAGTTACTGTCCTGGGCCCGCACTGAAAAACAGATTAACAGTATATAACCAGATGAGAGAGCAGACAGTCACTCTCACTACGAAACACACACGCACACACAGAGAAAGAGAGAGATTGACAGACACCTTCTGAAGAGCCAAGTGAGGATGTAATCTTAAAATAGCCATGCAATGACATGGCACGGAGACAGTGTTTTTGCTGTGTCACCCTCAGCCAAATAAGGGGAGAATCATCAGCGACTCATGAGGCTGCATGAAGTCCATTACGTAAGAGCTGCCCTGGGCATGACTGTCCCACAGCAGAGACAGGTCACTCTAACATTTCACTGGCTGGCCACAAGCAGCTATTTTATGGAATTATACATGTGATTGAATCATGTTATGTAACTGTAGACCTAATTAACCCTATCAAGAGCTTTTTAATGCTTCTATTTAGGGGGAATAAAATCATGGAATGTAATGTGGATTACTTGGAGGGGAAAAAAACAGGATGGCACAAAAGCCTGAAAACACTTCATTGATGACTCTCTCATGGGAAAAAGAAGCTTAGCCCCATTCAAAGATATGGAGCTGTGTGTGTGTGTGTGTGTGTGTGTGTGTGTGTGTGTGTGTGTGTGTGTGTGTAAGTAAGCTCCTTATTAGGTCTATTCCTGTCTGTGCCGACTGTAGCACACAGGTGCTTACATAAGCTTAAGGAGCTGAACTGCTCTGACTGACCAAAACATTGTAAGTGTGGATGTGTGGTCTGTCATAGGCTACTTTTGGGGACAAATTTCAGATTTAAGATAGCTTGTCCAATTGGGTGCAAAAGACATTTCCTCAACTGAGAAAAAAACTGATTTTTAGGGTTAGGGTAGACTATGTAATTGTAATATCCCCAAAAGTGCTTATGGTCTGATGTGTGCGTGTGTGTGTGTGTGTGTGTGTGTGTGTGTGTGCGCGCACTCATTTTCATGACAAATTAGGTCCTTGAGACTTCTAAAGTGTTGTAGACTCCCCCCCCCCCCCCCCCACCCCCCCAGCATGCTCCCAATTCAAAAATCAACAATTTTATGAAATTAAGTGTGTTTATCATTTTTGCTCATCTTCAATTTTTTGTTCTAGTGGCCAGTTTTGGAACTTAACATAGTTTTAACACACTTTCAGTGACACTTTCTCTTTTCGTCATATGTCACTTTTTTCAGACACACTAACACACTGGCTAACATTTGAAGCACATTTTGCTCCTCGGAAATGACTACAGATGTGTTCTTGAGGACGGCCATTTGCTTGTTTGTCACTGCTTGTATGATATCCAACAGTAGCTGAGCTAGCAAGACTCTCGTGGTGTCATCGGGAGAACCGGATGTCAGTGAATACCACTGTCCCTGCGTTATCCCTTCAAAAAAGGTTTGGATGAGTGGACAGGAAGTATCAAATGTGATCTCCACCATATCCTTTGTGTGCGAGCTTCCCGTTCTTTCCATACTGATCATTAACGTTTCCATGCGTTTCTGCAATTCTTCTTTTTTTTTTTTAATCCAAAAGTCAAAGTCAACTTTATTGTCAATCCTGCTACATGTACAGCACATGTAGAGGATTGAAATTATGTTTCTCTCAGATCCAAGGTGAGGTAGACAACAATAAAATAAATAGTAACAACAACGGGAACAACAATAGTGCAACTAAAAAGTAAAACTTCAAGTACTAACCAGTAGGGGCAACAAGGCACTTGCAACATTGAATATATATTTACAAAGTAGTGCAAATGGTGTGAGACAGGTTGTCCATGTGCAAAGGGAGCAGCAGATTATCTTATATAAAGTAGCTATTGCTGTTTTGTATGTGTCTGTGTGTGTAGTCAGACTGACCTCACACAGTGACATTCAAACATAGCAGAAGGCCAGATGACACTCACACACTCACATTATGAACTATTCTGCGTCATCTATACACTCCACACTCTGTGCCTCACACACAAACACACACACACATAGAAACCATGTGTGAAGGATGTATACATGCATGTATTTAAAAACCTACTCTGCAAATGGAGTGTAAATGGTGAACATAGATTAATTAACACAGAGAGCAGACATGCACATACAAGCCCATCAATCAGCATGCAAATGATCCCACCAACACATTGGCAAGGGAGATATGGCACACATAACCATGTGCACAGACACACACACACACACACACACACACACACACACACACACACACACACACACACAAGGGCACAGAAAAAACTAATCAGGCAGAAATTATAGGCAAATGATGAAAGCCTCTATGAGTGCGAGTGTCATTATGATAAACAGAAGAGCGTGTGTGTGTGTGTGTGTGCATGTGTTTTGTCATTCCTCATCTCTACCCCTGCAGCATTTGTAAGGCCTAACTCTGTTAACCCCCATTACAGAGCAAAATCCAACTAGTGTTTTGTGGAAAAAGTGCTCATTGCAAATATGATTTGGGCACACACACATACAACACAAACACACACACACACACACACACACACACACACACACACACACACACACACACACACACACATACAACACAAACACACACACACACACACACATACACATACAGTGAAATGGTCCATAAACTCAGTGTGTCCAGTTACTGGCTCCCCCGGTGAAAGACAGCAGGTCCATTACTTTTTAGATGGCTGACTTCAAAAGCACAGAGGGAGTTAGAGGTTCACAACAGAGGCTGCAGTAGAGTTGTCGACCCTCACATGTATCGCTTTAATGTCGCCACATCAGATGCAACCAGCTGTCTGTATTGAGCTCCATTTGTTCATTTCTGGTTTTGGCTTTGAAACCATCTTTTTTCCTCCACAATGTTAGCCTTCAGTACATATCTGAACTTTTATCTTCTCTATACAATCTAGCTCTCAGTATAAAAGTAATATTCATTTTGGGAAATAAGCTTATATTATTGCTTACCAAGAGTTAGATAAGAAGATTGATACCACTCTCTGTTTATGTAACATGAAGCTAAAGCCAGCAAGCAATTAGCTTACGTTAGCAAAAGGATTGGAGAAACAGGAGGAAGCAGTTAGCACCTCAAGCACCTCTGAAACTCACAAGTTAGCCCAACAGGTTATGGTGGTGCTATTTCTAAGCCATGTGCAGTAGCCATTGCTCACAAATAAAGCATGTAATTCCCCTTAAAAATACAACTCACCATTTTTACATTTCGGTTTGTGTACAGATTGAGCAACAGAGATAATACGTGAATTTTATGTTTGTTTGTTTTTAAAAAAAGCTAGGGTAACTGTCCCGGTATGCTTATGCTAATCTAAGCTACTGGTTCTAGTTTCACAAGTTTCATGAGTGTATCAATCTTTTTGTCTAAGTGTCAGTAAGAAAGCAAATAAGCATTACCCAAAATATCAAACTACTCTTTTAAAATGTTGTCAGTATAAGGGGGCCCGATAGCCAAATGGTTAAGGCACATACCACATAACCATCCATGCTTTGATGCCAGCTTGGATTTTTCTCTGTCTGCCATGGCATAAATGCCAAAAAGTAATCTTTAAAATGTCATCAGTGTAGAAAGTGACATTAAATTTCTCCTCCCTAAAACTAAATAAAAATAGCTGCACACACCACTTCCTCTCATAACACTAATCCTTTATAACAGACAGTAAATACATCTTTATTACATGATTTATCACGCCACAACATAATCTTTTTAGTATATTAGTGTGCAAGCTGCCTGCCATCTGTTTGTATTCATATCATTGTTGGATGTTTGTGCTTTTATTTTATTTTTTATATGTGTTTATGTGATTTGGAAAAAAATTGCAATTACACTATGTTAGAAATGTGGACAATGTCACCTTGTCACCTTCCTTCAATGACCTGCTTTTTGGGGTACACTTGGTCACTCTTTGGCAGTTTTCCCATCACATTCTGATCATCCTGCAGTCAGTTAAGTTACATCAGCAGTAGCCTGGAGGTAAAAAGACACAAAAAAAATAGGCTTGTGACCAGAGAGTCACTGGTTCAACTCCCTAGGTGAGCAATTTTTTCTCTCCTCTTGACAGTTGCTCAAGGTGCCCTTGTGAAAATCACTAAACCCCCATCATATCATTCTCTGAAAGATATATAGCTGTAATAGAGTGCTAAATGCATGCCTGTCTGTGTGTGGGAAGCAGGCTGTGTGAAAGCCGTGAGCATGCTCATTAGTCCTCTCAGACTCTGGAGAGTTGTCTATCTTAGACTTAGAAATCTCATTTTCACAACAACACATAAGCGCTTGTTACAATTAACACAACTCCCCCACTAATGCCAGTGCCAACAATGCTAGTGACACTAATGCTAAAATGCGGTAAAGCGGGTTTGCTTTAATTAATATAGATTAGCCTACTTTCCTACTCACCAGAAGAAAGCTAAGGCCCTGACACCATCATCCAGTTGGAGTAATTTCCTCAGCTTTACTTTTCCATGAACAACTGTGACGTTTGTCCAACAGGAAATGACATTTTCCCCAGAGCATGACATCACCGTCTAATCCATCTTCATCCTGTCCTATTCCTGTCAGGTGAACAGCATGGTGTAAAGGAGTGAGGGTGACCTCTGCCTCTAAATAAAGATGCTGAACCTTTCGCTGGTCTTTATATAGAGGACTACGTCCAACCACGTCCTCATGTTGTTTATTGGGATTTCTCTGAATCTCTGACTCATGTCAGTGCTATATCCAGGACTGTGCTGCTTTCAGCACCTCACCGAAGTGCTATGACTCTTGTGATATTTTATTTAGGGATTCTTTTTTTTGATACTTTGATGAGAAAGAGAAGCCAAAAGATCACAGATGAAACAGCGGCAGTGGGTTTAGATGAAAGGGTGAGTTTTAATAAAGGACTCAGGGTTTGAATAAAAATTGTGACTGATGAATATGTATAAAAAGATGTGTTCGTTCAGAGCGCATGCATGTCTTTGTGTGTGTGTGTGTGTGTGAAGGTGTGAAATCACATGTGATGTGAGAGAGGATTATAGTAGTAGTAGCAGTAGTAGTCCTGACTCAGTAGGCAGAAAGCTACAGTACAGACAAAGAATACAAACAAAAGGAACATCCCTGAAAATCAGCTGGATTTAAAACACAGGCTCTATATTATGTACTCTAGCAGGGGCATTAAAATCTACCTTCCTACCAAATCCAGACAGATTAATTGTCTTAAATAAGCTTATGGATGTGGATAAGAAAAGCCAGAGACATCCTTACCACAGCACTGCTCTTGCTTTACATTGTGTCAAGGCATGAGGAGGGAGACAGTGGGTTAAGAGGAAAGAAAGATGAAGGCAGAGGGGCTGAAAAAATTAAATGCAAAGCTGCTAGGTCTTTGAGAAGGGATTAGTCCATAGTCCCTGCACACTCACAAATGATCTGAGATGCAGTTTACGTCCACGTTCTCACATGAGAATTATTATAGGGATGAATAGTTTGAAGGTCTGAGATAACTTTGTGCTGATGACAATGAGGAAGGTGAAGGATAGTTGATCTGACAAGTGACCTTGACCTCATCAGCTCACGACTGTGTCAGATAAACCTTTAAAGGGATAATAATTAAATTTGGGGGGATATGAATCCTGCACTTACCTGCACTTATTAATCCTGCGTGTATCATAGCAGCAGCCTTTACCAAATTAAAGTTTGGATCTTTGTAATTAACATGTATGTGTTTAAAATGTGGGGACCACATCCTAATTAGCCCCTTCATTCAACTGTTAAAGGGGGCACTGGGGAGAATTGAATTTTGTATTACACTTCTATACTCACAAGAGACAGATTAGAGACGGAGGCTGTACACGGGCGCAGGCTAGGATAAAGTCATTCTAGCATATTCACAATGTCAGTGATAACATGCTAATGTTAAGCCGGTCTCATTTTACAATTTATACTATCTTAGTTTGGCATGTTGGTATGCTAACATTTGCTAATTAAACTAAGTTTATGGCAATGTCATTAATGTTGCAGTTCACAAACCAAACTATTGGACATATTCAAATGTTGACCTAATCATGGTGCAGAATAAAATGTTAAAGGGTCAACAAACTATTAGAATTCATTCTGAGGAGAACATAAATGTACTAAAATTTCACTGCAACCCAACTCAAAACCATGAATGTCAACCTCATGCTGGTATCAGGGGATCATCGTCATTGGAATGCATTGTCTTGTAACCATGAATGTACAAAATGTTGTGTGAATTGTGTGTGAATTCATCCTCCGTGACAACTTCTATTATCTGATTGTTGTGTGGATATTTCTTGATTTGTCTGGACCAAAGTGGTGGGGCAATCGATCTCTCAAACACCATTGCCATCCATAGAACTATGCCACTAGCATGATTAAAAAACAATGGCCAAAACTGAAGCAGAGGAGGCTGAAGATATCCTGACTTTTAATCTCTAGAATGGGTAAAAATAAATAAATAAATAAAATACTGGACCCAATATTTCCTATAAATCAACTAATAGCATATTTTTATTAGACTGGCACATACCCTCATCTTTCAAACTCTATGCCCCCAGTTTGTAATACAGGATTTTTGTTATGAATTTGTAGTCAATGCCTTGATGACATAATCAGGATTATTTCTCCAGACTTTGGAAAGCTCCTTCCTATAGAGCCACAGAATACATTTATTACTCAGCCTGTAAAATTAGCAGCATTGCCCTTTAATTTTCTCAAGTAAGACAAAAGTAGTGACAGAAAGATAAAGTGAGTTCACTGGATCTTTGCTTTTTTCCACGTGGACATCCTTTGCTGCACCTTACTCCTTAACCCTCTTAATTTCTCTGCATGTGTCTGCCCTGAACAGACAAAGCGCTGACATTGTAAGAAAGTCAGCAGTTTGCTGCCAATCTAAATTTGGCCGGCTCACGACTGTGCACTTTAAAATATACCCCCCCCCCCCCACTCCCCCTCTCTATCCCAACACCTCCTCCCACCTTAACACTCCAGAGACTGGAGCCCAAGCAACAAGGTTATTATAAATTCCCTCCGTTGTAATTTTTGAACACTGTGCAGGTAGAACTCGTAGTCACACAAGCATATCTACAGATGCAGGAACACTCACTTGTATATTCAGTGATTTTAATGCATGATGGCGCCTGGTATGGCATATAAGGCAGTGCGGAAGCCTACTCTCAGCCTCGCCTGGATGGATTGTTTCAGGCATGCATCATTACTTACGAGCAGGTGTTTCTGCTTCTCTCTGCTGCTTTCCTTATTCACCGTCATCGCTTTCTCTGGGCCTCAAGGAAACACTTTCACAACCACGGCTCGTGCTGCAGCTAAGCCATACATTCACAGAGCAGGAACAAATGTATGTCATTTTAACCATTTCCAATCTTAAACCTGCACAAATGTTATTTATTTATGAGGCTGACTGAGTGCATTTTGTGTGAAATGTGTTTGGTTTGGGGCTTGAAGGATGAAAATAGTCAAACTTACATGAAAAACTCGTACATATTTCATGAACCTGTCTTTGCAACTTTTTTTCAGGTCTAATGAGTTTAGTGATGATTCACCACAATGCTCAGAGAGGTTCCTTGAGGACAGCTTAAATCTTAATTCTAGATTCGACATGTCCAAAGGCTGAACACTGGCAAAACATTAGAATTATGTCTTAAAATGTTGCGGCTCCAAAAACAGCCGTCTACCAGCTGTGAGTCAGAGAGAGGCCACATCCAACTCTGTGACACAGTATTATGTAACTCTCAGCCAGTGTTGCCACTGACGGTCTGCCTGTCAGGACAAGCCATTAAGCTGCTCGCCCTGTGAACACAAGTTAACTGGGTCTGAATTCGACAGTTTAGGCTTAGCCAGGCGGCGATCTGTGTTTACTCCAGTTCAATCTGGCCTCAGCCGCAGTTTGAAAGTGTACAATGTGTGTTTGGTGAACAGCAGGTGTCAAGGGCGAAGTGCAGCAGCCGTGAAGGTAACTCACTGCAGGATTTAGCCGTTTGGCACTAAGGTTTGTTGAACACTGCCAGTGAAACTATTATGTGACATGCTGGTACCAACAGCATTTCCTGCCTAAGCTGCTCCATTTTGGCCAGGCTTGGTGTGATTCCAGCCTAAGCTCTCCTTGACCAAAAACACTCCAGTGTTTTTCAAAAGGCTGTTTTTACATCAGTCTGCACAGAAACTATTAAAATTGAAATTGGAATTGATAACTAATTGTGTTTCATTATCATACACAGTAATATCGTTGGACAAACAATTATACCCTACAGGTTGAAAACAAACCTCCAGTCTTGGAAGGTAAAATCAAGGTGAACAATAAAACTGTCTTTTGTCTCCACAGCTTACAGCCCAACATTAGCTTTGACGTAATGCTGAAACTCATCTGACTTAACTTTTGATGCATTTACAACCTTTAAGATTAATGTCTCACTTGTTTTTGCCCCATTGGACATGTTTGTATTGACATTGCTTATTCTTAGAATATCTCATTCCTGTCAGCAATTATTTTTAGTAAGTACAATATTATCATATAAGCAATAGAACCATCAGAATGTATGAACATAGAGACTTTTAGATCTTAAGTGATGGTCTAGCAACTATTGTCTGTTATTGTACATTTTTTTAAAAAGCTTAATGGAACATGTGATGGACCAAAATCTGAGAGAACTGAGAAGAACCTAGAAATTCCTCAGACTGTTAAACATTTGTACTCACTTAAACTAGCAACAATATTATGATTGGTAAGATCAGGCAAGATCCTCATATCATCTGGTCATTAATTTTACCTTATAATGATATACCAAACCAAAATGTCATTAAGGAGGTGAAAATATGCAACTAGCAGAGCAGCACTGCGGATGTCTAGTTTCAGATTTGAGTCAGAGATTTTTGTGATTTTGAAGGCTTATCAAAACTTAAACCCCAGTTTATAAGAGACAGTCTGAGTTTATGAGATACTGTGATACTGCTCTGGAAAATTGTCATGGTAACAATGATACTATCTTGTGTTGTGACAGTTACTAGACAAACAAAGTAGACACAACATTCATGTGACAAAATAATCTACCAAGAATGTACCCTTGCACATATTTGGTGTACCAGATGACATCACATTGATCTGGGTTCAGCTTTTTTGTTGGCTGACCCTGAACTTTGCTGCCGCTGTCTCCTGTGTTAGCACCCATCAAAGCAGTGCTGCTGTCTGTCTTAAAACAGCCTGAGTGAAGTGAGTACAAGTGACCAGCAGTGTTCAGCATTTCTTATTTCTTCTCACTTTATTGAGATTTGACAAGTACAACTATTTATATATGATAGTTAAAAATAGTGGGACGTCATCTTTAATTGTGGGACAGATCCATCTGAAACACTGACTGGAACAAACTATTATTGACTGCTACTTGGAGACAGAGCACACCTTTGTCACCCATCAGTCCAGCCTGACACTACTTCAAAGAATCACAGTGTATTTATATATAGCCTTTTTAGAGATACACATGACCACATGAAGTAAGTAATGTGAACATAATTCATTTTAAACCATTTAAACAAACACTAAAACATTTTTGTGAACACATTCTTATCAACACCTTTACAGATTTCCCAGCTGTTGAATTAAACAGTTATGGTTAAAATCTGAGCCCTGAGCAATATTCACTGGAAAAGATTAACAGCATTATCACTGCAAATCTGGTATTCTCTGCCACGGAATGTGAATACAGCATTAGAGATCCAAAGTGGAAATGAAACTAATCATCCATTTTGCTGTGAAGTTGAACTGCTGAACCTATAAGCCAACATCTGGACCTCATCCAGAATCATTAAGGCCTTGATGAATTACAGTATGTCAGAACATCTTGATCAAAAGTCATTAAGCAAGCCGTGGGCAGACACCACCGTCATCCTGCCCACCTCTGATGAGGGCACAAAGAACCAAACTGTTTGCGCTGATGAAGACACACGTTGTGAGAGGCAGAAACAGAGAGTGGGAGACAGAGAGAGATCGAGAGGAGGGATGACTCTGTGCTTCTTTTGTCCATAACGTAGTTTGTAAAAAGTCAAGTGTAGGTAGCAGGTGGGTTTAGGCAGTGTGGGTTTGAGTCATCCATGGCGAGATGTGAGTGTGTGTGTAGGGGGGCGGGGGGAATACAACACAAACTGCCTGTGGCCTGATCAAATATCTCACGTAATTGTTGGGAGGATCCAGAGAAACAGGACAAACTAAATTTTGTTTATCAGATCACCACAGATCTCATCACGCCCAAGCTGTGTGTGTGTGTGTGTGTGTGTGTGTGTGTGTGTGTGTGTGTGTGTGTGTGTGTGTGTGTGCGTGTGTTTTGCTTTTGTGTATAAGTGTTGATGTGTGCATTATAATCAATGGTATTACCGTAGTAATAGTGTAAATCATTTGTATTAGACTGTTCCTGAACATCTGGAGATTAATGATGCGTCAACCAGTGTGTGTGTGTGTGTGTGTGTGTGTGTGTGTGTGTGTGTGTGTGTACAGTCCACAGAGTCAGAGGGCAGTATAAGTGGCTATTGGTGTTTTATTGTGGTGGTGTCATATAATAGCCCCTTCCCCTAAGCTACACTGTTAATGAAACTATAGTAAGACCCCACCCTGCTCCAGTACAAACACGCACAAACACGCACAAACATGCACACACACTCCAGGGAGCTCACACGCTGCTTCACACACTTTATCTCCAACTATACACATAAATGGCAAATATACACACATAAGCACACACTCTGCAGCACCTAATCACACACTAAAGAAACACACTGAAAAAAAATGCATATATGCAAAACAACCTGGGAAAACAAGAACAAACATAAGCAAACACACACACACAAACACACAAATCCTGGACAGTGATTAATGAGCTTTTGTTGTTGCTGTGTAACACCACATCTGCTGCCATGGGGACTTCAGCACGAGCCGGAAACAATATGGCCTACTTGGACCATTATACAGTGGCCAGTCGTATTGCTCAGCACACACACACACTTCTACCCTCATTATGCTGGTGGCAACCTCATTTAGTCCCCAACCACCCCCTCCCACACACACACACACATACACATATGACCCCTGCAAACACACAAACATATGCCCATTATTCGTTTTGTAGCAATCATCCCCCAAGACCTAAACCTGCATCCCTCTGAACTCCCAGAATGCATAACTCAGGGTCTCTACTGAGACTGATTGTGATTGTGACCTGCAGCCTTTCAGTCCCACCACACTGCACCTGGATATAATAGTGACACTAACACTGAACACTCTCCATGCTTTTTTAAATAGGTAACAGTAGCAAAGTGCTTAAATAAAATAAATCAGTGCTAAAAATCAACAGAGAAAGCGATAAAAAAGGAGTCCAGTCTTACAACAGAAAGACAAAAACAGTAACTGACTGCTTTAATCTCGCCAATAGAAAGCTTTTTTTTTTGTATTTGGGTTTTCTTTCAATTATTTTGGCTTGTTTCCAGACTTAAATAGAATACGCTCATTAAAACCAGCTGAAAGTTACCCAAAGTGAAGACTAATCCTGCGTTTTTCCATGAACCCTCCGGAGATATGATCATTTTTAATAGCAGAGAGTTTTGCATATGCCTTTTCTTTATTGCTCCTTTTCTCTCTCTTGCTCGCTCTCTTTCATTTGCTTCCCTGCAGGCATCTTGATGTATATGTCTGGCCCATGGTCAGATGTGCGTGGGCGGAAGTTTGTGTGATGTTCATGTGGCCGAGTCACCTTGTGTGTGTGGTGGGGTGTGCGCTGCATGTTTGTAGGGGTGAAGAGAGGTGGGGGGTCAGCCAGCTTGGCATTTATGTGATGACCTCTGTGGGGGGTCACATCAGAAGACAGAAGTTGAAGCCAAATGGCGAAACAAAGGCAGGGCGTGGCTGTGAGTTTTATGGAGCCTGGCGTGTGTGTGTATGTGTGTGTGTGTGTGTGTGTGTGTGTGTGTGTGTGTGTGTGTGTGTGTCCACGGGGATGAAAGACACACCCTGAGGACAATAGAGGTTATGTGTAGCAGCTGACTATAAGGGAAATTATTCACGAAACAAATTAACATTTCAGTCGACCACTTGGGACACCACCTATTAATCTCAAATAACCATCATAAAACGATCAGCAACATTTTCCTTTACATACGTTCTGTTTCAGTCATACAGACCATCTGAATACATCTGTGATTTAATCCAGTTTGTGACAGATTTGACTTTTGATGCTCACAACAATCAGCGTCTGGTGTTATAGTTTTGTCTTCGAGTGCATACTTCACATCACACATCCTATTTAATGCTGTGTTAAAAGCATTCAGACTCCCTTATGAAAAAGTAGCTACACCATGGAAAAAAGTGGAATGAATTCTCAATTAAAAGTAAAAATCCTGCATAAATGTTACAATGTACTTGACTATCAAAAGCATTCATTATGCTGAATTTACCCTTTCAGATTTTTAAAAATATCTTATTACTAGATTCATTATTATTGCTATAAGAAGGCTTTGAAAGTAGTTGGAGGATGTGAAGCTAATTTTAACTACTTCATTTATCGTGGGGTAATTTAATCAGCAGTAGCTCATATTTTATAAACAGAGCCATGTTTTGTGTGTACAGTCTTAATCTGCAAAGAACCTTCAGCCAGATAATATCAGTTAATATACGAAGTGGAGTGAAAAGTACATTTCCTATGAAATATAGTGCAGTAGAAGTATGAAGTAGCATAAATAAAGGCACTTCCAGGTAGAGTAAGGATGGAGCTATAATAAAAGCATTAATTATGTGGGAAATATTGCAAGATGTGTTTTTGTTTTGTTTTTTTAACCTTTTTATTAGGTGGAATTAATATGAACAGATTAACTACACCTACACCCCATATAAACACTGCATTGGATACACACATGTATTCATCACACAATGATATTAATCAACTCATTAAAAAATCACAGTGTACATAAGATAAAATAATAACCATATAAATCACATTATGTAGTATTTTACTTCAGTAGAGGAGGTTAAATAAAAATGAATGGTTGCTTCCTCCATTTTGGAAGCTCTGCACTGTCAAAACTGCTTTATATTAGTCTTGGACAAGGGGTGCAAATTTAGGGTCAAAGGTCACCGAATTTGAACAGGGTGTGACATTTTTCACAACAGACATTTTGACGTGTCATAGCAGGGAAAGCAGAGGTGTGATTAATAATGTTAATAATGGTTGCAGTCCATTAAGGTGAGCTGGTGCCAGGCTTAGTGGGACACTTACTGAACTGAGCTGTCATTAATGTCATTAGTTAGTGTATGTGTCAGAATGTCTGCTGTGAAAAATATGCATTGCTGTTTGAATGTTGAAAGATAAAAAATATATAACATAATTATATACTGCATGAAGCAAAGAGAACCACTTTATCACATAGGCTACTGTATATAATGAAGTGGAATTTACCCGAGAATTGTTTAGAGAGCCTGAAAACACACTGCCTCAGGCCAAAACAGCCTCTGGCAAACACCAATATCACAATGGCAATAAAAATGTGAGAATATCCTCTGATTGTCTTCCCATGCATTGTTGATAGAGGCAGAATCATTTAGAGGCTCTAATCACAGGAGCCAGCGTGGTACATCGGAGGAAGCGGCACACAAGTGTACAGTATATCATAACTATGAAAAAGATGGTTCATTGACTTGTAATCACACAGTGACAGCGGGTGATGAAAATGATCGATTTCCTCTTTTCCCTGTGTAATGAGCAAGGTTTAAACACTATGATGGCAGAACGCTATTCCCTGCTCAGTGCTGCTTGTGAGCCTTTGTGCTTTGTTGTGCGTGCCATTAGCACACACTGGGAAAAGAATATCACACATGCACACATGTACACACAGACGGCTCACATTTTCAACTCTACCATTTAACGACAAGAGAGAAAAAGAGTAGGGTTGTCTACAGACTCCGATAATTAAACCAGAGGGAAATTATAACAACTCTCTTTCTCCTCCCCTCCCTCCCCTCTCTCTCTCTCTATCTTTTTTCTCTCTGTCTATCTTTCGGACTTGTTCGCTCCCACTCTCTGCTGCTTGTCAGCAAATCAGCCTGGCATCAGATGAAAATGGCGATCCAAAAAAGGAAGAGAAGAGAGAGAGAAGAGAGGGGGACGTGCACATGCCAGCAGCTGGGCCACAAAGCGGAGATGAAAATAATATTTTACATCTATTAACTTCCATCTGTGCTGTTTTTTTCTCTCTCTTTTTTTTTTCTTTTAGCGCAGTTGCTCAATTGCCACTGTTGACGGGCACTTTGCTGAGGCAGGTGCAAGGAGACATCACTGGGCTAATTTATAGTTTTCATTTAGCGTTTTTATCATCCTATTACTGGCCATCACACACACACACACACACACACACACACACACACACACACACAGGCAGATACCCCTGACTGGGTCCAGAAGAAATAATAGCCATGTTCCTCACTAGCCTTTGTGAGTCTTATTACTGTTTGCAACACAGTCAGGCCCTGCTCACCTCTATACAAGGCTGTTTGACTTAGCTCACACTGTGCGCATATGCGTGTGTGTGAGTGTGTGTGTGTGTGTGTGTGTGTGTGTGTGTGTGTGTGTGTGTGTGTGTGTGGGTGTGTGTGGGTGTGTGGAGTTAATAGATGTTCAGAGAGCAGTACGTAGGAGTGTTGCTCCCGCTGTGATGTGGTTTACAATTCATATCAGAGCCCTGGAGTACTGTGGCATCACAAACACAAATCAGCTGAAATGAGATTGGGCCTATTACCCAAACACACACACACACACACACACACACACACACACACAACCACACTTTTAATATCTTGCACACACACACACACTTTGCAAAGACCATTGTCCAGAGAGAAGAGCGAAAGGGTGGTTGACGGAGAATGGGAGGGGTGTTTCCATGGTGACCGCACTGACAGAAGGAAAAGGGGGTCCGCCTCCTGACCCTCATTGAGAAGGTGAATGACGGTCACTAAGCTGAGGCAAGACAGGTGGTAGTCACAGTGCTACAGACAAGAGAGAGGGAGCGGGCGATCAGCAGCCATGTAAGCCTATCATGGCTGTGGGTTGTGTGAGCTTCAGCGGTCAGTCGGAGGCACTTAGCATTAGCATCAGAAAGACATTATGCTAATAGCATCAAAGGCAGCAGCCCCCGCCTTTGTGTTTCCTGCGCCAACCCAAGGGCACAGGAGGATTTTATATTTCAACTGCCGTTCCAGCCCTAAATCCCAAAGCATTTGCATGAAATAAAATAAAAATACATAAAATGTAATGGATCCAACAAAAGATGAAGCATGGCCAAGCCTCTAATGGTCTAACTCTCCGCAGGCACAAAGAGGGAAAGCCTCACAGTGCCATGGTGGAGGGGTAAAACGTGCTGAACTCAGTTCTCTCTGCTGAACAGAGAGCAAAAGTGAAACCAGAACTTGTGGATTCTGTTCCAGAAATAATTAAACCTAATTCAAAATGCCATTAACATTTATAATGCAAATTACTAAAAGCCCAATCCTCCAACAAAACCACGCTCCACTAATGTCAGTATTTACGTTTTAAAAAGAATAATTTCCCAGTGGTCTACCCAGCATCACATACTGGGACCAGTCTAGTGACAAACTACTACATTACAATTGTGGCATTTTTTATTCAGGAGATATTAAAGCTAAAAACCTATTCAAGCTGATCTAATCAATGTTTTTACATTTATAGTGGATACATTAACTCTGTGTAATATCAAAGGTATCGCATGTAGGGATGAAACCATTTAGGATTATTATTCAACTCTGCATTTCAATGTCTTTCAGCTTATTGTTTTGGTTCACCCTCATTCCCAGCCATGACAGGCAGCATTTTTGAGCAAGAAAACACCAACTGTACGCTACCTGACCAGCACCAAATGGCTAAAAGACAAAATTAGCAGCTAGCTGGTGAACATAGTGGAGCATTATCAGCAAAAGAGCCAGATACTTCCCTCAGGAGCTGTTGCAAACCAAAACAGAGCTAAAAAAGACGGATAATACTCGACTTACATTCATCAAGTGGCAAGAAAAATGGATACCAATGTAGCTCTGTTGTACATGTAAATAGAATTCCTATATAAACTTGAAAGGTTGTATTTATAGCATACAGGTACTACAAAACTCGCAAAAAATTAGAAGGACTAGGATTTTTATGTGGTTTGTCTGTGATTTGGTTTATCTGGGCTACCGTAGAAATATGGCAGTGCAACATGGCGGTCTTACATGGAAGGGGACCCACTCCCCATGTAGATATAAATGGCTCATTCTAAGGTAACAAAGACAGGATTCTTAGTTTCAGGTGACTATACACTAATTAAAACACACTTATTAAAAATTATATTCCATTTCAGCCAAGTCCCATTTCCACTAGACGTCACTAAATTCTACATACTGCACCTTTAAAATTCTACATGCTGAACTTTTAATTGTTGTTTGACTTTGTTAGAATCATAATTGGAAAGTGATATACTACATATATATGTATCTTACTTTATGTATTTTATCTTATTCTACTTTTTCAGAGAAACAGCTGAATTAAACCTCCATGAGAGATTGCACAGAGTTTCAGCACATAGGTGATGTGAGGACTTCAGCTCGCTCTACCCAGAGTTCAAGCACCTTTTAAGGTCTTCATTAAATAAACATACGGTGAGATCACACATACAAGTCTAGTTATTTAATAATATATCCCAGAAGCAATGAAATGTCTTGCTCATATTGGGGGGGTTGTTTGTCTTGTCATGATTGCAAATGAGTCTCCGATCTAGATTCATGTTTTCGGGGGATTTAATTAACTATTTAGAGAGTGCAAGGGCAACAGATCACCTGATACTACACCAAACACTCCTTCAAAATGTGATACCTGCAGGACAAAGTCAGCAGCACCGTCCACTCATGCCTTTGTGTTTTTTGAAAAGCAATTTGTCGAGCCTCCTATTTGCACTGTGAAATTGGAGAATGGAGAGCTCTTCCAGCAGGCAAAACGAAATATCACAGGGTTTTGCAATTACACCATTTACTCCACCTAGCATGTTATATGAACTCTGTCCTCCTTTTCAAGTCACCGACAATAACGAAAGGGAAGAGGAGACACCTCCACATGAATCACTTCAATCAACACCGTTGACATTCTTCTGACATTGTTCCCAAGGAAAGCGGAGACAGATTCTAAAGAAGGAAAAGGGTCTGGCTGTTGAAAAATAGGAAAGGAAGGTAACCTAGGTAACAGAGGAGGATGTTTGTTCGGGGGTGTCGGGCCTGAGCGTGCAAGAAGAGGAGGTGAAAGGAGGGAAGACGGAGAGGAGAGAGAAAGACTGCTCACCTTGGATGAGTCATCCAACATACCTCAGCACTTAATACAGAAAGATATTTACAGTAGAATACCCTCTTCATCCCCCCTCCCTTCCTTTTCTGTTTAGTCAAGCATCACGACACACATCTTTCAGGCTTGAGCACACAGTCAGAGTGTCACCCAGTGAAAGAATTGTCACGGTGTGTACCAACACAAACACAAACTGGATAAAAACAGTCTTTAATTTCATTTCTTAGCTCTTTGAATTGGCTTTTTATTAGATTGAAATGGATGCCCTTGACCACTGCCACTGTGACTCACTTGCAGTGTGGGTGTTCGTCATCTGGACACAAAAGTGAGTGATTAATGGGTGAAAATAGGCTTAAAAAATGAAGAGCAGGACAATAGAAGCTGCCGACGACAATTCGCTCTGCTGATGGCGTCATGGATTACCTGTTTCTTTATGAGACCTTCAGAGTTAAAGATGTTACCTTGGTACGCATTTTAAAACATCAATGTGTCATTCCCAAATGACTATTTCTGCTGTATGACTGCCTTAACGTGGATACCACAGATGATGATTGCCAGCTACAGGGCTTCATGGATCCACTGTTTTTTTCAAATAACCAAGACCTGACCCAACATAACAAATATAAATGTCCTTGGATCGTTTTAGATTGGTTCTGACTGTCCTCGGGTCCCTTTTGGACAGTATGTTGCACATTTATCCAACTATGTACTGCTCATTCATCCATTTACATACACATACAGGCCAGTGTGCCACCTTTTTTCCTGAAAACAGCCAGTGTGCCACCTTTACAGACCATGGGTTTACAAGGAGAACTGGATACGTCACAGGCATGGCATGTTCATTCCAATGAAATGAAAACATGAAAACATACTGCGCCCATGTAGCATACTCACTAGACACTTCCACCGGCCAAGACCACTAACCTTCTGGCTAATTTATATAGGGAAATAACAATTCAATCGTGTGGCTCTTCTAGACTCTCGAAAAACTGATCAAACCAAATGGATTACATTTTAATAGTGAAACAAGGCATGATGTCAGACGTCTCTTACACAATTTAAGTCTATAGGAAAAAGTATTTTTGGGCCCAATAGTGTCACGTGGCGTTGTAATTGGTTCAATTGGTCAATTGGCTTGGTAGACATTAGCAGTAAGCTAGCTTGCACGAAAGGCAGTGGCTGTATGTTTATTTGCAGCTCATCAGAAACTCTTCTTTCTGTTCATTCCCTCCAATAACCTCTTTCCCTGTATAAAAACAGATCAACCCAAGGAGACACACACATTTTTTGCTCAACTTAAAACATGTACATGCTTTCTCTCTGAACACCATCCTCATTCTGTGAGCTATGAAGTTCAACTAAAGGAAGGAGGACTTATTACCAAATCTAATAAGTCAATGTACACAGGGGGCATGTGATTAATGTTGCCATATAGGAATAATTTGAAGATATCCTTTAATATTGAAACTATGAACATAAATGAATAAAATAAAATGACTACAAAAGAAAGGTAACTGCACACTGGAATCAGAACTCCCTTAAGTTTCTCAATGCTAATAAATGTAGCTAATAAAGTATAAGGTCTGATGTTAGTGTGCATGTACCTTTTTGTTCTATTCTCATTGTTTTTGCACCCTTGAACATATCCCACTGACGTTTCATATAACTGTCACATATAACTGTCCTTGCCAGAATAAATGATGAGCTCAACAGCAGTAGTGTATGCTAATTGCTTATTTCCTTAATGTGAAAATGTGCCCATAATACAGATTCTGATAGAAAACGTATAATAGTATAATGTTAATAATATTATTAATGCTACAGTAACATTAAATAATGTGATTTCTTCAAACAACAGATAAAGCTCTTTGTATTTAAGCATGGACTCTGTGACTCTGCTGTTCTCCTGCTATAAGGTGGAAGATCAATCCTTGGTAAACCACAGTTGACTAAATGTGACGCGTGTTCAGAAATCCTCAGGGAAGGGAGACAGCGAGGGGAGAGGGCTGTCTGTATTACCCTGCTGCATAGATCACAAACCAATAACAGGCCTCATTTCCCTCCTTCTGTCTCAGATAGGCCTCCAGGGTCAGAGGGGCGTGTCGTCCTGGTTAAGCCTCAGCAGGAGGAGGCGTGTTGGGCCATGACCTGCTTGATGACGCAGCCCTGTCTGTTTCCTGAGCATATGTCCCTACAGTGTATATATAGGCACGCTATAGGTACAAGGAAGACAGAGACACTTGAGCTGAATGAAGCAGACACGTCATTGACACATCCTCACGTCTATGCAGGTCATGTCTGCAGGTGTCCCACTAACATATTTACTCATGTTACCAGTATGGAAATCATCTCATTTTCAGCAGTGGTCTCCTGTATTACTGTGCAGTATTTCAGTCTTTTCATTCTAGGAAATAATGCTTTAGGGAACCATGTATTTGAATTTTTAGAGATAATGACATTTAATATTGGCATAAGATATCCACCTTGAAAATGACTGTACACTAACAAGTGAGTGAGCCCACTGTGATCATCTTTATATATATCTTAATTTCATAATATTCACTTCATGAATGTTTAAAAAATATCAAATATTCACTTCGGTGATTTTACTGATTTTTTAATATTATAGAATTAAATACAGTATTAAAATCTACTGATATATTTGATATATTCAGTAATATTGTCTATTACAGCATGCAAATGTTAAGAGTGAGACCAATTTTATTAAATAAAATCGACAAAAAACACAATATCAGTCCAACAAGGATCATTTATTAACAAAAATTATAATACAAACAAGTTACAAATAAAGAGTGGACTCATTTCTGACCATGTTGAGTGATCAGGCACAGAATTACCATCAAATAACATCTGCATTCAATTATCATGGCCATTAGAAACCTGAGCTGGATACAAAATGTTATGAATTGTGTGTGGTACAAATGTATGTCGCATAATTATTAGGAAGCATTACAAAAAGGTAGAGTGTATAAATATACCATATGTACAACCGATGAAGTTTAATTCCTTAATGCAGAATCAGAAAAGGCGCTGCGTAGCGTTTTCTTCTGTACAGTTGGGAGTTGTAGAAATACTACTGCTGTTAACTCAAGTGTCCATGCAAGAAAAAAACAAAAAACAGGGACGTTAAAAAGCGAATGTGGCTCCTAGCAACGCAACAACCCAAATGCGGAAAATTACTTGTTTGCCCTCTCTACTTTTGATTTGTATTTCTTTAAATGAACAAAATTTCAATATAGGGTAGAGCGGACAAGATTGGCTGAGTCGGGCTGCTGAGCACAAATTAAAACCTTCTCCCCGTAGATACCGCTCGGCAACAGCATCACGACATGTATGAGAAATTATAACAGGCTATTTTCACATCCTGCCAGCAACCGCAGAGGATCCTGCTCAGTCGAACTCTGTCCGGACTTTTCAATTCGAGGGTCACAGGTTGAAGGTCGGGGGGTCTTGGTGCAGCAGCCACTAGGAGGGGGCGTCATCTCCGTGTATAGCCTTATATTTGGACATCTCCTCTGGAAAGACTTTGCCGAGCTCGGAGATTAGGAGGCTCTTGAATTTCTAGAGTGAAACAAATAGGACAGCAATGGTTGGTTTATAACTGATGTATTACAGGACCTTATTTTACATAAAATAAGAAGCAGAGATCTTCAAATACAGTATGTGTACAGGAGCATAAAATCAGTGAAATAGTTTGAAGGCTCTGGTGATTGTTGTGGTATCCCTGGTGTGGAATCTCAGCGACCCTGGCACTATCTCTTACCGTCATGGTGTCAATCTTTCCTTTGACCTGCTCGTTCCTCGCCAAGGCTCTCTCCAGACACTCCTTGGTGTACAGCTGAGGGTTTCGGCCTTGATCGATGTAACTGCAAAAATACAGCATAATATCAGCTAAAAAGACTGTGATAAAGCTATGAAGCACAAACATTTTGCATGCTATTATCTACATTTTGTAAAGTGGCCTTACAAATGCGCCTTCCACATAACTTATGAGACTCCAGGCCTTGACTAAATCAGTTCAGAACACTTTGTGATTTGGTTCATGATCCACTTACGTTAAAAATTGTTTGCTTATTTTCTATTATTCCTACTATCCTCCACAGACCTGCCTAAAAACAATAGTCAAGTGCCCAAATGAACATTGAATAGTTTTTTGTTTCTTGCTATAGATCCCTTCATAATGCACTTACAATGGGAGGACACAATCCACAATCTTCAATCTGTGCAAAAATGTATTTCAAAGTTTATCTGAAGCTAGTATGAAGCTTCAGCTGTCCAAATGAGTCAAATCAAATAGATAGCTTTCAATCTTACCAAAGGGCTAAAGTCCCTGTTTTTGATACCATACTTTCACAGCAGCTCAATAAGGAAACGCAAAGATTTGATACTAAACGGCTGTAAATGTGTCAGATATCCACTGTATGACTAACTCAAACTACCAAAGCCTCATATGCAGTTATGATGCATAAAATGACACACTGTAGATTTTGATCCCCTCAACACTTACACTGAAAGCACATTTTGAATAGGATCTTTTAATTGGCAGTATGAACAGGAGGAATGATTACTGTGAGGAAAATATCTTTCAGTGTTCATATGAACACCTGACTGTTGTTTTAGGTAGACTTACTTTACAAATGATGAACCTATCCTTTAACACAGTACAAAGTGCAGAGTGAGAACAAAAACAATGAAGCTGAAAACTGTAGGTGTTATTAGTACAGTATGTATATGCCGAATGTAAGAAGAGTCTCTCAACAGTACAGAGAAAGTAATATGATGTATGTAAGGTAACC
The DNA here is from genome assembly GCF_027409825.1 of Scomber japonicus. Taxonomy (NCBI): domain Eukaryota; kingdom Metazoa; phylum Chordata; class Actinopteri; order Scombriformes; family Scombridae; genus Scomber; species Scomber japonicus. Next base: position 23,085,638 of record NC_070592.1, on the reverse strand, counting down.
ATATTGTGGGGCAAGGGACCATTATATTAAATTGTCAGATTTTTCAACGGAGTCTCGCATGGTTGAAAGTAGAGTAGTCGATAGTAGAATATGAGGCAATACACACAGATGGACACAATAATACATCAGGTTTTGGACTCACTCAAACACCTCCAGCGGTACGTTAATCTCATGTAGCTGCTGACGGCACTTCTCGATGTCTTGCAGTCCAGATATCATGAAATTTCTAGAAGGGGAGGGGGCAAAAAATATTAGCCAACCTGTTTAAAATGTGTTTTATTTACAGATTCGTACCCGTGTTGTCGAGCTGGGTGAAACATGACTCACAGTTTTTGGTTGAGACCGGTCTGGCTGCTCGGCTGGAAGTCGCTTACTATGATCCCCAACTGTCGAATATTCTCGATAAATTTCTCCAGATGCTCCTCCAGGTTGTCGAACTTTTCCGCCATTTTATTAAGTGTCAGTGAAACCCGCGAAAGCAAAAGAAAGACATATAAAAGAGTCGGTGTACAAGAATCCTTTTGTCAAATTAACGCTATTTACTGTTAGCCACCGACACTACGACAGCCACAACGTCGAAGTGCTTTACGGCTGTGTGAAAGCCAATCGTTGCTGCGGATACTGCTTCTGCTACCATGGCTACGTCAAATGAGAGGAAGTCGTTTTCCGACGCTGAGTGTCGTGCAGCCAAATAGGAAGCTGCTTCTTTGTCGAGAGCAGAAACACACAGAGAAACGATATTAATGCAGCTGTTACACTATCAGAAACAGCACTGTCTTATTATAATAATAAATGTTCAACATATTATTCTAATTTTATTCAGAATACTGTACGTGCTGTTGACACTATTGTGTCTCAAATGTGTATTATGTCTCAAAAGTGAAAGCATGAAGGCGACACTGCTTATGTCATTTAATTCTTTTTTTTAACAAAGGATAGTATTATACTGCTAATTTACAGATGTGTTAAGGATAATTTCAAAGACGATTAAAAAGACGCACTACAAACTTAAATGCAATTATATAGCCTATTCAAAAGGATAGAACCATTTAAGTAAATACTAAACCTGAAGCTTGACAAAGGCCAAGATATTAGAGGCCTTTTTTTTTCTAATTATTAGTTCATATTCACAGACTTCAGTAAACTAACCAATTAATGTAGGACTGAAATTATTTTTAATTTTTCTTTTTCTCACTTAAGTTCATTGCACACTGGATCCCCTCATGTCATATCCTTTCCACAAATAGCCCAATTATGGAAAATTTCCCCCATTTTCCCACATAAATTGCTGTTGTAAATCAATCATACATAAAGTTAATAGAAGTGTTAACTTTCTGTATATATATTTTTTTTTTTCACACAAAGAAAAAAAAACAATACAAGAAAACTAATGCATGCAGAATTTGTTTGAGATTAAGGAAAGAAAACAATAACTAACAAAAGAGAAATGTCTGGAAGGAGCCAATAAAATCCATAAGAGCTTGCCGGATGGCCCTCCTATTGTGAGACATACAACATAAAATAGACTAATAGGACAATGGGGAATGATTTGGCCAGACTCAATTTATACACTATTGTGTAAAGTTTGCATGTATGGCATCTTTAATGCTAATTTGAATAATACATTTCCTTAAAGCTGCAGGCTTCTCCTATAAAACATGAAAGGCTTAATTAAACTGCTATTTACAGGTTTAATATTAAACAGTTATTTGTATTTTATATATTTATATACATAGGCCTATAGCTATTTAAGGAACAGGATGAAATGTGTTTACCTCTAGAATAATATAGAGCTTTGCGCAAAACATCAGTGTAAAGATATACATATGCAGACTGTTTTGAGGTAAACATGCGATAAAAGTGAAAAGAACGATAGATTCATGACGTCGAGAGTACAAGCTGGTCCTCTCTCAGGTAAACACACAGAGGCTAAACCAGAGTGTTCATACACAGGAAACACGCCCTTCAAAATAAAAGCAAACCTATAGTGTATTGGATCCACATTGTTGAGACCAGGATGGTGAAGCTCTTAAATCTTTATGTTTAACAGCCATAGCAACGTTGTATGCCTTTTGCGAGATAAAATGAGTAACAGAGGATTATTTATTTGTTTCAGTAGACTTATGATCAACTGTGTACATCTTCTAAATGCTGTCATTAAAACTGTGTCATGAGTCCATTATGTCACATAGAAGTCACTGATTGTGTTGTGTTTATGTGTAAAAACCTGTACATAAAAACAGAAGACCTATTGTTGGCCAAAACGTATAAAAGGAGCTTTAATTTAGTGTGTGGTTAGTGTTTGTATTACAATAGATGTAAAACTACATCATAAAACATCACAATACTTCCATTATGTTTTTACTTTCCTTTAAGAAGTCATTAATTCATTCGTCCCAATTGCATTATTCACACACAAGTTGATCTATTCTTAAAGATGGCAATGTTATCTTTTTAATTGGGGGGTAAATATCTTAAAGAAGCTGATTTAATATGAGTACTTTTTTTTTTTTTTTTTTTTTTACCACTAACAGTCACTATGAATACTATTATTACATTATAAGTAGCTTCATGTTTGTATCTTTTCTGAATGTGTCCATTTTGGTACTAAACGTCACCTGACTCCCACCGGGGCTTTTAGACTGAAGCTCGCAGCGCGTCTCCGGTCGGATCAGACTGGGTGAGAAAGATTACGCGGAGCTGCTTCGTCCTCGGCTGCATTAAAGCTGGAGCTGCAGCAGCTGCACACACACACACGCATCAAACACTCTCCTTCCTCTCACTTTCTCTCTCTCTCTCTCTCTCTCCCTCTCTCTCTCTGTGTGTCTTTCTCTGTCTCTCTTCATCACTGCAGCTCAGAACGACGGCAGCTCTCCTGGATGGTGGATTTCATTTTTTATATCCAGACACAGACACACACAGACACACGGATCGGTGTCCGGTTAACATTACGGGACATAAGAAGGAGATCCTCTGAATTGGAGCCGTCTACGGTAAGAACGGACTGCTGTTACCCGGCTGCTGGTTTAATATTAGGTGTGTGTGGGCAGGAGGACGCGCTCTAAGGAAAATATAGGATATTATTAGAGTGTGTTTAGATCTTTATGTGACCTCATCGGGCTTTATAATAATTCCATAGCTATTATATAATGACCTTAATATATTATTCTTGTAGGAGTGGAGTGTCTCTCTCTATAGAAACCGTTATGCGTTTCTCTTCTATAATAATTCACTCTCTTGTCGTTTTAATCGGATGGTTTTCATACAGCCTGTGTTCTAATATACCATTCTGTTCAAATGTACCATAAGATCACCTCAGTGCTTCTGCGTAAACGCATCGTCCTATTGAGCAACTGCAGTCATGATGTCGGTCCACTTGTAGGGGGGAGGAAAAAAAACGAAACTGAATGAATGTGGTTTGTCAAGATATGTCAGTAGGTGAGTGTTTATCTTAACTGATATTTAATTGTTGTTTTCCTGTTTCATTTTTTTCCTTCAGCCGAGCCGCGTCGAGATGATGCACTGAGGAGAAAACAGCGCAGGCTCCCCGGTTGTGTTCATCCTGAGGCTGCAGTGAACGGAGGGGGATTGCGGTACAAGGTTAATAATCAGCATCGATAAAGGTCGTCTCTGCGAAAGGGAACCGACTCGAAAAGGGTGAATCTCGCCCCTGTGCGGGGGGATCGGCGGAGAAATAGATCTATAAAAAAATTATGGCCACCCTACTGCGGAAGATCGGTCTGATCCGTCTGCACGACCGGGACACCGAGGACCCAAAGCACCATCAGGGCTCGTTAAAGGGCACCAAAGGGAACCAGAAAAATAACACCAACAAACACTGTCAGACAGCCAACGAAACCAACATTCTGAGCACCCCGGAGATTAAAGCGAGGAAGCTGGACCAGCTCGGCAAGGACAAGCCGTCCGGCAAGGATAAGCAGGGCAAGGATGCGAAGGAGAAGCAGCAGACGGGAGGAGGCGGGAGTAAAGCCACCAGTGCCTCCTCGATACCACCGCTGGCGCCTCACCGGCAACACTGCACCCAGGTCCGGACACGGAGGCTGATGAAGGAGCTACAGGAGATCAGGAGGTTAGGGGATAACTTCATCACGGTGGAGCTGGTGGAGGACAACCTGTATGACTGGAACGTCAAGCTGCACCAAGTGGACAAGGACTCGGCGCTGTGGCAGGACATGAAGGAGACCAGCACCGAGTTCATTCTGCTCAACGTCACCTTTCCCGATAATTTCCCCTTCTCGCCGCCGTTCATGCGGGTCCTGACACCCCGGTTGGAGAACGGCTACGTGCTGGACGGTGGGGCCATATGCATGGAGCTGTTGACCCCCCGCGGATGGTCCAGCGCCTACACGGTGGAGGCGGTCATGAGGCAGTTTGCGGCCAGCCTCGTAAAAGGACAGGTGAGGGGAGGATAGGCTGGTGGGTGAGGGGTTCTGTTTGGAATATCATCAACCATACGGCATGTTACTCATCTCTAGTTCATCTATTTTCAGCCATGAAACGAGCTGGATATGAGCAACCATTCATGCGTCATGCGTAATTAACGCGTAAACCTACTTTTACATGTCCATCACGATACAGGTTTAAATTGGATATGGAATTACTCACAGCCCCCTTAATCCACAAGGAAACATCTTCAAATAGATTTTTAATAATGTCATATTTTTTAAGCAAATAGGTCTGCTGTCTGAATTTTGTTGAATCTAGTGTCAGTTTTGGAGTGATCTCTCAAGATAAGATACACGATGTTTGTAGGAGAATTCCTGAAACATCTGTAAATATAAAAGAAATAAAGCACCATGAGAGACCTGTCACTTTTTATTTTCAAAGTAAATATCATCACAAGACAAAATAATCTGATATAAAGACGCTCTTGCTCCATGTTTATTTATAGCATTTTTCTGTTGTTGCCCAGTGAGTTATAAAGTAGGCACTGTACTGTTAAAGGCAGCCTGCTAGTCCACCCCCCTCCCCTGCCCTCCTCCTCCTCTCTGCTATCAGCAAACCCACCATTGTGAATATTATTAATCTTTATGTGCATTTACGGGCAGCCATTTCACGCAACACCCAGTATCTCCTTGATGCCAGCTCATCTCTGCAGTCCCAGTTTGCTTTCCTTTTATCGCCTCCATAAATCAGCATCCTCTGACAACAAAGACCTGCTGCCATGCAATGGAAAGGTCCCTCATGCAGGCTCTATTGCAGCCTCACTCTATCTGCACTGGCATCAGATTGTTGTAACACAGGCATAAGATAATTATTCAACACGTGCATAGCGTGATGATGGATAGAAAGACAGATGGATAAATAAAGACAGCAGGTAGTCTACCTACCAGTAGCCCTCTCTGACTTAGACTGACTGGATTATGTAATCCTGTCAAATCTGTTTTGCACATCCTCAGTGCACTGCAGCAGCAGCAGCAGCAGCAGCAACAGCTCTGCAATTCCGATGGAAATGTCTGCATCTCCAAATGCACTAAACATTTAAACCTCAATAGATTTTCTGTTTTCCACTCCAACAAATAGGCACTGATTGTGTTTTGTAATGCACATTTTAATGTCATATAGAGTGATTTTATGCACAGAGTCTGCTCGTTTCTCCTCACTGACTGTCTTTTGACGTCAGCAGCGTGACAGCATTGGAGCAGGAGACCTTATGTAAACTGTCACCCACTCTCCCGCCCAGCCCCCAACCTGCTTTTTTTGTCTTTGGTGATATAACTGAACATTATTCCCGAGTCATCTGTGGTCATTAAGCATCTGTTACCAAGAGAGGTCATGCAAAAACTTGAGAGAGAAAGACAGAGAGACAGAGAGACAAAGAGAGAGAGAGAGAAAGAGAGAGAGAGAGAGAGAGAGAGAGAGAGAGGAAGATGAAGATGTGTGTGTGTTCATCTTGATTTGCTACTTGAGGACATGAGCTAGCAGCTCTGCAGTCTTCTCTAATTATGGTGCAGTATCTTCCTTCTTCAGTTTGCTAATGGAAACAATATTGATTGATTATTCCTCTGTGTGTTTGTGTGTGTGTGTGTGTGTGTGTGTGTGTGTGTGTGTGTGTGTGTGTGTGTGTGTGTGTGTGTGTGTGTGTGTGTGTGTGTGTGTGGTGTGTACGTGTGTGTGTGTGTGTGTGTGGTGTGTGTGTGTGTGTGTGTGTGTGTGTGTGTGTGTGCGCGTGTGTGTGTGTGTGTGCGCGTGTCCATCTTTATCTCATTGGTCTTGGATGGATGTGTGTCTACAGGCCCTCACATGTGCTGTATGTCCTCATTTTCGGGGGAGATGCCCTCATCTGTCATGCACCATGCCAGACTGAGCACACAGCACTATATATAAACCTAAATACACACAATACATTTATTCGTCCTTGGTCGGCGGTTCACTGTGACAATAGGGATGGGGCTTGTTTGGAAGCAGATCCCTCTATTTTTAGTGTGAGAGGATACATGCAGTGACAAAGTGCTAAGCTGAAAGTCAACAGAGAGACACATGTCTTTACCTGCAGATGTGAGGGAGCGCACACACACACACACACAATTACACATTTAGATTACAGGTCATTTTCAAACGGTTCGACTGAACTGAAGTTAATCATCAGTCTGGCCTTGCAGATACCTAACCTCCAATTTTAAGACAGTCACTGGCACAGTGTAATTTGTCTTGTATGACAGTGAATTAAGGCCCACAGCGCTGTACAGGTGATATAAAACAGTTGTCTGAGCAAACTCAGCATCATGTTCAATATGGGTTTCTTTGTAGTGTGAGCCAATTTTGTAATTGATCTGTGCTGCTGTATTGTTCTCTGTGGAGCAGTGTTTAGAAAGTACACCGTCGTCATTAAGAATTATAGTCTACTACAGGCTATAACATATCCTCCTCTCCTCAGTCCGAACAGGAGACATATCTCATAGATTTCCTGACAAGCAGTACATAACTGTTCACTTCTGTGCGTAAACCAAAGAACATCACACACTGTTGATCACCTCTACTCATTATTTTAACAACATCTTGGTAAAATTAATTGTCACCTATTCATTATTCATTTAAAAATACAACCATGTAGTTCAATCTAGCATGAAATGAACTGCTATCAAATGCTCATAAAAAGAAACCCTTAGTGAGGTTTTCAAGGTGACTAAGCTTTTATCTTCTCATATCGATAGAGATGCAATGATTCATTGATCAGCAGAATCAATTGCCAACAACTCTGATAATTGGCTAATCCTTATAAATCATTAATGGCACAAAAATACCAAAGTTTTGTCTGTTCTGGCTTCTTAAATGTACTAATCTTCAGCTTTTTCTCTGTTTCATATTGTAAAATGAATATCTTTTGGCTCTACAGAAAAACAAGCAACTTAACAATGTCGTTAGGATTTTTTACTATTTAACTATTTTTTTCCTTCATTTTATAGACTGAAAAATCACTGCATCCTAAGTGTAAATGTCATCAACAGATAATGACATAATGGTCATATAAAGTTGATGGGCTCACAAGTGACAGATTAAAACAAGAATAGTCACAGATGAAGCAGCAGAGATATCCTGACTATTAGTTCCTACAATGGGTCAAGCACCATAAGCACTGCATCCTACCTTTTTTCACAACCCCAGTGCCTCTTAAATGCTCACTTCTGTTAAACCTCACAATGTCAGTGTGTAATCCTGACTTCCTGTAAAAAAAAAAAACTGAAAGTCTAAAGGCTGAGCTGAGATAATACTGGTGACATCAGCAGTTAAGTGAATTTAATGTGTAAAACAGGCAGAAATCCCCAGTAAAACTTCCTGTTTGCGATGACGGATTTCATGTGTAGAAGTTAAATGAATGCAAAGTGAAAGTGACTGTGTGCAGACATGGGAAGTGAAATCATTCTCACTGAAGTTTAAAAAAAAACAACTGTGGTATAGCCCTTTAATGACCCCGCCATCAGTCCCAGAGGGCTTTCCTTACTGATCTGATGAGGATGATGATGCCATCGATCCCTGTTTGTTTATCCGACCCCTTTAAGCACATGTCTGCGTTATGCAATCCTACCCCTCCCTCCCCTTCCCTCCAACACCTTCCCACCCCCACCCCAGTCCCCAGAGCAGCTTCCCAACATGCACTGGGGCCTTCCCTGCTCTGCCCATTGACTGATCTCCATTCACACGATTACCCAGCAGCCACTTTACACGAGTGTGTCCCTCTCAACGAGCGAGCGCTTAGCTGAAATAGATAAACACTGACATGGCACTGTATAGGCCGGGGGCGCTCACTCTGCTGAACTGCAACACACACACACAGACACACGCACATTTACACGCACACACTTTCTCTTTTGTTTTCCCATTCTTCCTCTCTCTCTCCCTCTGTCTCTCTCTCTCTCTCCAGATATTTTTACTTTTGCTTTCTGTCCATCATTGGATGCGTCATACCAAGCCATTCTTGTAGATGACTGTCGAGCACAATGGCGCTAATTAATGCTCAATTTCCCCTTTTCATGCTTAAGTCACAGACTTTTGTTATGGATTATGCATCAATACCCATATTCACAAAGCATATTTTCACTCTCTCATTCGTACGGTTTCTTCCTCAACACAGCCAGTGTTTTCAAATGCATACAAACAGAGTACATCTAATTTCCCTACACACAAACACACACACACTGCCTCATGTTCTCCTCATAAAGAACACACCAATGAGAAATTGGTTTCTCTCGAGTGTAAAAACAAGTACAAGATGCTCACAGTGATTGGTTTAATGACACCACGATGTTCAGCTCAGGGTACATTCCTCCCTGCCATCGATCACCATGGTAATCACACCTTTAATGACGGCCAATTGCCGTAACAATATCCATCCAAGGCAGCAGCCGCCATTTTGAGGTGGTGACAGCCACCATATGGTGGGATGTGAAGATATGCATGTAATTTGAAAAGAGAAAAACATCAGCTATGCTCTGTGACAGTAGCCAACCAGTGCATTATCTGTGTTTGTCAGTCGGGGTAATCTGTATTATAGGCCTCTGGCTGCACAGAGAGGTAGAGCAGGTTTCATCCAGCACTGCTTTGGTGTTACCTAGTCGGTCTGTTTTCCATTTTAAAGGCTGTGTGGACCAGTTGTTTGAGAAAAGAGGAGGTTGTCTTTTTATGTGGCAAGTGGAGAGGAACAGAAAGCAAGTCCCTGAGGAGCGCTGCATATCATATCTGAATGAGTCACCTCATGAGTCAGCTTCGGTTTCATAAAACAAGTGAAATAACCTAAAGGGATTTTTTCCCCTTTCCACCTAAAATCGACTTCCGAATTGTAATTGTTTTCATACATGTGGCGAGATCAGCCATATTCTGCCTTGTTTCATTTGTGTGAGCGTTTCATGTGTCAAACCCGATATGAGATTAAACGAGTTGTTGTGGTGGACATTCGTTATCGGAATCGGTTTCAAGATTTGCAGAAGTACGACAGGAAATAATAGGAAGAGCTCTTCAAAATGTGTGTGTATCTGAGGGAGACAGAGGGACAAATTGAGAGAGTGAGTGTCACTAAGCCCCGCAGTGAAATGAGGCCAGTGTTGTTACAGGAATGGAAACTGTAACCCTAATCTCCAGATCATTCAATGTTATCACCTCATCTCCCTTTATCCCCTGCATCACTTTTAACCCAAAATAGACGAGCTTGTACGCAAGGAGACGTACTGATCGGAGAATTGACATTGGACTTTGTTATCTTGACTTTGTTGTGTCATGCACTGCAGAAGTTACAGAGTAATGTTGTGGTGCATTAGAGATAATAACTCTTATCTTGTGTAATCTCTTGAGTCCCACCCTAAATCTTGTATTTAGGCTTTTCCTTCCTGATATTGAGGCAAAAACAGTTTAAAATGATGCCATCACTATCATTTGGTTCCAGGAACTAGAGTTATATGGGAGCATTGTGTCCATATATAACACCAGTGTGAAAATGGGCAGTTTTTATTGCTTTTTTACTTAAATACACAACTCAAACATCTGTTAGCCATAAAAACGAAACATTCAACTTCTTTGCAATGTCTAACACAACTAATGTGTACAGTACAGTACTGTATGTACAAATTCACATAGAAGGGTTGCTAACGTATAAATCAATCCATGTGATACATTAACCGCTGTTAACCAGAGTAAGCAAACACAAAAGCAAAGATAAGCACCGAAAAATGTCAAAAGTGCCACAATGTAACCTAAAACTGTCAACTGGTAGTTTGCTAATCTGTTTGTAACAAGCTAGCAGGGTTGTCACTTGACCCAAGACCTTGAGAATATGTTAGTAAAGATGAGTTTATTTGCTTGTTTACAAATACAAATCAGTATTAGTGTGTTTGGAGTTTGTTTTTCATTTGAATATATTTACAATGTTATGAAAAAAGACAGATTTAACACTCAAGTAAAAAGCTAGGATATAAAATAGTATAATTAGCACTGACGCAAGCTAATAACTCATCCCAATTAGCCAGTTTGTTTTTCACTTGTTTTAAAAAATAAGTATAAAAAAAAATATATATATATAAAACAGTTATCTGTTTTGAATAATTGGATGAAATTGTATTTTCAGTTTTTTGAGAAACCAACAACTTCACCTTAATACAATGGAGGAATTTCAATTGTGTTGTTCAAAATGACATTTTTGAAAAATCCCCAGCAGTGTGTTTTTTCCAGGAACATGGGTAATGTTATTTCTGAGAAATCCACAGACTTTTTCTGTGGACAGTTTTTATCTGAACTACTTTCTTCCAAAGAAACAGTCCCAAACAAACAATGGCGACAGTGTTTCCTGTGGTGGAACAGAAAGAGAAAATATGTTTCTTCTCTAGTGATTTGGATGAATCAACCCTTTTAGCACAAAATGAAACTGATAAGTAAGATGATGGTGCTGCCTTGTGAATTAGATTTATATCACTATATAATCATGTCTAACTCCTGGGTCCTCCACATTGGGATCAAGGCTCTGTTTACTCAGTGTTTTCCTACTGAAAAGCAGGATAGAAGCGTATATTAAGTGCAGGGTTACAGCGCAGACTGTTGGTGTGTAATATTATGAGGATATTTAGCTGTACTGCACTGCAGCACGCAGACGGGTTCACTTTCTAAAAGAATTTCATTAGTATTGGTTTCAGTGGAAAGCATCAGTGCCATTTTCTCCCTGCCAAGAAACAATCAGTGTAGAGGGAAGTGGTGCAGCCTTACAGAGTGTGTACAAACAAATACAGGAAACCACCTGGTATATTACACAGCAGTAGGCATCATGTACAGCAGGTCAACCACAACAGAAATTTCTGTTTAACTCCAGTGGACAGAAATTTACCATTTGTCATTTCCTTCCCTTTATGATAGATCTGTTTCTGAGGGGACTTTTATACAAGAAATGAACCACTTCACAATGTAGTGACACTGGCATGAATCACACCTTTGTCATGGCTGCCTTTTCCATGCTTGTGTATCTTTCCCTTCGCTTTTATAATGTGAAGACAGTTGTTTCTCTTTCTATTCATCCTCCCACGCGCTTTTCTTCAGGGAAGACTTAGCAGCACTGCCAACAACAGAATAGGCAGCTTTATCGTCACAGGCGATGCCCACACCTCTTTTTTTTCCATTTTTATCCCACCCCCGTTTCATCCCACGTTTATTATTAGGCTCAGCGTGCGAGAGGATGGATGGCTTCATCAAAGTGGGTGGCGCCTGGGTGAAAATGTCTCTAAGTCTAAGTCAGATGTCACAGCGTTCTCGGTGAGAGGCTTTTCACACCGAGCTGAAGAGGGTTATATGCTCAAATATCTATTTCCTGTCATATTTACAACCTTTTCATCATTTACTGCAGTGGTTGGTTCTGGTCTTCACTTATCTCCCCATTTTCTAGCGTGCTGGAGGGTATATCTTCACTCCTGATTGAACCGGGCGTCTTAAAAGCTCTTTCTCTGTCGTTAAACATTGATCTAATGTTGGTCAACCCAAATTTAGACCACTTGTACGGTCGACATCTCCCCTGCGGCTGTGCATTTGCTGGCAAATTCATCCATGTGTATGTGTGGGCTGCATCTCAGTGTTTCTATATGTTGTGTGGGAAATGTTGAACCCGAAAGATCACTCAGTTTCTCCAGAACAAGGTTGACACGACCACTGAGGATGTTCAGACGCATTAGTGAAGGGAGTGCCGGTTTTCCTTTTGATCTGACAATGCACATCAGGATCACACTAATGATATTTTGACATGTGCTGGTTTCTGAGTTTCCTCTTGATATTTGAGTGTAGACCCAGAAAATGAAATCAATGTCAACATCTTAAAAATCAAAAGTGTCTTAAGACTTAAAGTAACGATGTGTAGGATCTTAAAACGTTATACTTTGGTTCCAAGGAATGGAAGGGATCCATAGCGGAGATGAATGGGCTGAAAGCACCATTATTCAAATTCAGTTATTTAAATGATGTATAGAGTTGATTAATTGGTCAGTCAAGCAGCAGAATATTAATCAGCAACATTTGGATAATTGAAAAGCAATTGTTCTCTCTTCTCCTATGGGGCCATTTACTGCTTTTCTTTGTTTAATATCAATGTAAAACTGAATGTGTTTGGGGTTTGCGCTCTTTGTCCGTGAAGATACATTTGAAGACAGCACCTCAGGTGTTTAGTAACTGGAATTATTCATGAGTTTCAACCACTGAATGACTTGTTTAATAAAGGAAATGATAGGCAGATCAGTCAATCATGAAAGTAATTGTCCGTTGCACTCCTACAAGTAATGATGAAATAAAAATGACTCTACACATAGCATGTTGCAGCGAAGTGAAATTGATTCCTCAGGCAATGCGAAAACAATCATAGGACTTGGAAAGAAGCCTATATCTCCATTAGTTTCATACTTATAGCTTAAACAAAAATACATTTATTACCTAGCGGCATAAATCTCAGATTCATATCAGCAACAACATCTAAAAGATTGGCTCATGATCTGACTATCTATCCAATTTTGTGAAGATACATTCATAATTTCTATGTTTCTCTCTGAAAGACAGCCAGACAAACAAATGTACTGTGTGAAGACAGTGTCCTTGGCAGACATGGTGTTTATAGTCTGGAATTTTTTAGAAATACTGAAATTATGAGTTGAAGTAGTCCCAACATGGTCTCACAGTAAATTTTTTACCACAAACCACAAATGAAAGAAAAATTTCGGGGGTTTTCAGTTCTGTTGTACTTCCTGTTAATTTGATGTGTTTACATGAGTGTAACCAGATAGTATGAAAGGTTCTACCCACAATAGAAATCTGCTGGAAAATCTAAATACATTCATCATACCATAAAATCAGGTTGTGAAAACCTCTATACCCACAGAAACAATATCAAAGACTCAATGGTAGTTTGATGCTTTTCCATATTTTTGAAAGTTGGGTGGGACCAAGTATAACTGTTTGCAGACTCCATTAATTACATAATTACCTAATAAAAAACAGAGTCTTGTCCAGCTAGGGGACAGTTTTTTATGAGTGCTATGGTTTTTTAATCTTTCTACATAATAACCTCATTCTCTCTCCTCCCCCTCTCTCTCCTCTCCCTCTCCTTGTCTCTCTCTCCGTCTCATCTCTCCTCACAGGGGCGTATATGTAGGAAAGCAGGGAAGTCCAAGAAAGCTTTCAGCCGCAAGGAAGCCGAGGCCACCTTCAAGTCTCTGGTGAAGACCCACGAGAAGTACGGCTGGGTGTCTCCGCCCGTGTCCGACGGCTGAACGCCGGGCAGCCGACCCTGCAACCCCCGCGCTAGCCGGAACAAACCCAGCTAGCCCCGACACGCAAAACGACACACCACGCTAACTCAACAATCTCTCATCATCACCTTTCGCTGTTCCACTCAAGATTTTTCCCCCTCCTCTTTTTAGTCGTGTGTGTCCGTGTTATTATTTTTATTTTTGGATTTTTTTTTTTTTGTCCTCATTTCCACCAAAACTTTCGGAGAGCAGACATCATTGATGCGACTTTCGCCCTCCCCGCCCCCTCCTCCCTCTTGCCCAGGGAGATTCTTTCCCCCATTTCGGAAAGGTTTGCGAGGGAGGTGTGTGTGTGTATATATATGTGTGTGTGTGTGTATATGTGTCACTCCATCACTCCATCGGACATCAGCTGGGAGTGTATGCACGTGCATCGGAGTGTGCGTTACTGTCCGTGGATTGCTTTTTTTTCCTTCTTCTTCTTTTGTTTCTTCCCCCCAACGCACACCCATGCACGTGCAGTCGGACAAATCGGACAGCGTGGACCCATGTGAAAGACTACTGAATGAAGGAGACTCATCCCTCTCTCCCGTCGCCCTCCCACGCCATCCATCCTCTCCTCCCTTTCCTTCCTTCACTCCTTTTTCTTCTCTTTATCACTGAACTGGCGTTACTTCCCATCCTCTGTCTCTCTCTCCCTCTCTCTCTCTGTAGCTGTCGGGTCATTTACATATAAATGAAGCTGTTAATGTTTAATAGACGGGCAGCGCACTGGCGTTTATACTCACTCATTCATTCACTCCTTCATTTCCCCTTTCTTTCGACTGTGCCGTTGCTCACAGTTCAATGCAACATGACGATTGTAATTTACATGGAGCTGTGCTCTCGTTTTGTTTTGTTTCTTCTTTTTTCTCTCAATCTTTCTTTTTTTTCTTCAGCTCGCTCGTTCACCTTGTTTCTCTTTGTTTCTCTGCGTCTCTCGTGGCTAAATTTAGAGCTCACTGTTGCGTAGATGGATATTGATTTCTAATGGAGAAAAAAAAACAAGTCACATGTTGCTTTATGCAGAGACTATGTATGATAGATAGAAAGACAGTCAATCACCTCTCTCTTTCTTTCTCTCTCTACTCTCATTGTGTGTCTCGTGTGTGTGTGTGTGTGTGCGTGTGTGTGTGTGTGTGTGTGTGTGCAGGAGAGGAAGAAGACTGTAATTCCCATGATTTAGATACCAGATGGTACAGCTGAAGGCCAGGCCTCAGTGTGTGTGCATGTGTGTGTGTGTGGATGTGAGAGGGGTTTGTTGTGTGTGAGCAAGGGGAGACAACCCTTTAAACAGAGAAAAATATGATTTACTGTGAATGACACTAAGGCCTAAAAAGGGAGTGCTGTTTTTTTCGGTAAAACGTAGTCGTCTCGTCCCACTGTCGATGTCAGCTCCTGATTATTATTGTTACTGTAAACACGTGTGTGTGTGTGTGTGTGTGTGTGTGTGTGTGTGTGTGTTTGTAAGGGAATATCTATGTGCACATAGCCTCTTCTGTCTCTCTCTCCAAAAACTAAAGAACTAAAGGTCAGAAAACGCACACGTACACTAACCCGCACAACAACACACACCCGTGGCCTCGAAATGAAGACAGACAGAGCAGCTCGAGCGCCGTGGCGGATGGAGTGGCGCTTTAAATGAGCACACGATTCAGAGCCCGCCTGATTGATGTCCGCTGAAAGAGAGGAGACTGACAGCAATAGGGAGAGGAGAGGAAATCGTGGGAAGCTTTGATCGCTACCGACTGCTTCTTGTAAATGTCAGGTGGCTCGCAAAACGGTCAAAGACAGATATGATTTGCTCTGCCCCTGCTGCGATTACTTCATGGACACACAGTTCCTGAGTACCAAGCCTGAATAGGACTTTATAAATATCTAATTCTAGCTCTACGTCTCTTTCAATCAATCGAGAGCCCCTACTAGCCACAGACTATCAGTCCGTCCAGTCCGGTGGGCTCCTCGTGTGTTTGTTTCGCTGGTCTATCTGCCAGTTAAATGTCAAAGGGAAAGCTGCTAATTGGTCTGACATTTTCAGCCGAGGTTCATTAGAGAAGAGCAGCGAGAGCAGAGGGATGGAGGATGTCAAACCTCCCGCTCGGCACTGACATTTTGTCACTTTCCGCCCCTTCCCCTGTTTTTACTGCGGGGGGCAGGGGAGGAGAGTTAGGGGAGGGCAGAAGAAGTGGGTTAGGCGAGGAGACGTACGGGGGTAACAGCAGCATCTAGCATCTCAGCAGGCCCGACTATAATCCTAGAGCAGGGACGCCTCGCTTAGATCGGGTCACTCCGCGTTTTCTGAACTCCTCGCGTCGCGTTCGAGGGTCGATAATAAATGTCTGTATATGTGCAAGCGCATGTCTGAGCAAATATGTGTGAGGCGACACTCCCATCGTGAAGAGGAAAACACACACACACACACACAAAAAAAAGAGACAAAAGATACAACACACCATCTGGTATGTGATCATGTACGAAAGCGTGTTAGTCCTCTTTCAATTTGGCTAGTCATTTCAGGGTGGATCGTATAGTGTTCTCTTGGCTCGTCGGCGGAGAAAACTGTAAACTGAACTATTATTAAGACAAAATATCTCAAATCTGAGTGTTTGCTGGTTTCAAGAGAATAATTTTGTGATATAGTTTAGATCGGTAGTTTGCAGACACTAACTGGGTGAACTGATTATGTTGTATTATATCTGCATGTGATATGTGATTGGTAGCTAGCTACTGTATATCTTTTTTCAAGAAAAGCAAGAAAAAACATGGGGGAAAACAAAAAATGCAAATGCTTCTCTTTCCTTGTTCTTTTTTTTTTGTTTTTGGGGTTCCCTTTTCTTTTCTGGGTTCTGTATTGTATGTATTTTTTCTTTTTTTTTCTTTCTAAGAGTCCTAAAAAAAACAAATGTCACATTGTGTTTTATGAATGTTTGTGTTTTAATTTATTTGTGGTTTGCCAAAATGAAGATTTGAAGCATGTTGCAGGTATTGTCACAAGAAAACGAGCAGAAAAAAAAAAATCTTACTAAGAATGATAGCCTAATGTACTTGTGCGACAAGAGGGGAAGGTGTGTTTATTCGGGGGGATTTCAGGGAGTTTAAAGTTTGCAAAGCCTCAAGATTTTAAAAGGGAGTGTTTCCTTCTTTTGGAGCTGATACAGAGTGCATCAAAGCGGAATCAAGAAAATTCCCTCGCTCCCTAGAAAACTCCCCAATCCCCCTCCATGATGTCACTACTGTCCTTTCCCCATTGGTCCTTGCTCTATATAGCGATTTGGCTTCTGGGTAATGCAGTCAACACATAGATCCGGACTCAAGTTCCCCTCAGTCACAGATTTAGGATCAGTATGACCTCCCGATGCTTCAAATCTCACTTTTTGTCAAAGGGAATGTGCACATCTGACCTGTGATCAGTTACTCCGGGCAACTTCATCCCACTCCTGACTTGAGTGCTTGGTCGAGACCGAGGTCTTAAAAAGTTCAAAAAGGTGAAAGGTCGTTGCAAGACCAAACAGGAATGTGCAATAAAAGTTACAGCTTATTCAAACTGATTGGATTGTGGGTTTTGTTTCATATCCGCATCGTGAGTTAATGTCACACCCGGGAGCCTTGTTCACTCCAACACTTGCATACATTTAAATGACCCATTTCAGGCTGCTGTGTCCTCTGCCTGGCCCCTGCATTGTCCTACTTTCATTTACTGCAGTAAGTGACTTTGTTTCTAACATCCTCAGTAAGGACAGACTCTAATCGCCTGTCCTGTACTTTTTCAGTTTATCAGTCGGCCTGCAGCTTGATGGAAACCATCCATGTGTGTCGAGTGGTGACGCATTGGCTCCCGTCAGTGGATGTGTATAAGAGTGTGTGTGTACTGATCATGGAGAGAGATTAAGAATGAACTCAACATAACAGTCAAGCAGCTTTGTGAAGGTTAAAGTTGGTACACTGTAAAAAATAATCTGTTTTTTACAGGCCGGGACTTATTTATGTAGTTTTTCCACCTTTCCTTTCAGCCATGTTGAGGTTTTACTTGCTGACTTCATTGCTGGGGTTTGGAATCCAACAGGCAAGGCTAACAAGCACACAAAACTAACTTATAAAATCGATTTAAACAACTTTAAATCTTTACGCCATCTGCCCATTGCAAATTAAAATGTGTGCTTTGCAAACTGACTTTTTCTATGCAATGGAGTATTACTGTATATCCAGCACATACAGTCCACTTTGGTTTAGAGAACATGTCAAAAGTGCCATCTGCTCACTTTATAGTCTGCCTTGATCTCAGCAATGAAGTTTGTAAGTTAAAAGTTCCATCACCAGTAAGAAGGGTGGCCAAAACTATGATTCAGGTTGTAAAAAAAACAAAAAAAACTTAAAATTGTCCTTAATAATCAGTATTATATGACCCATGCAGTGAAACATGTGTCATCAATCACTTTGAGTGGTGCAGCGTGTGCAGCACTGTGTGTGTGTGTGTGTGTGTGTGTGTGTGTGTGTGTGTGTGCTTGATTTACATCTCCTTCACTCTCCTCTGAGCTTTGCTGATCCTGTTAAGGCGGAATAGATTGCCATATCACATATATATATACCTTTTAAATGACTTTTATTTACTTTTATTTATTTTATTATATTAGTTATATAGTTGATGGTTAAGAGATGGAGAGAGAAAACGGCATCTGCATTTCAAGCCAGGGACCTTAAACCCCTGCAAACTGAAAAACTGATGACAAAGTGAGACAAACCTAATTTTCTTCCATTTTCTGTTTGACCTCTTGAATATTAGCGGTGAGATCTTTCAGATTTAAGTATCACATCACCTGATACGAGCTGATTGAACAAGCTGCTTTTCATTTGAAGTACCTGCGCTGATTTCACTCCACTGATTTTAAAGTATTTTGTAGGTTCAGAACCAGATTGCAGAACAAGAGCATATACTCCACTTTTTTTCTCCCACAGCCAATCTGTTTTTATTACCACCTCTCTTAACATTGTGTATCTTTTGGACCATTGAGCATCATTTTAAAGATCACATTTACTCACAAACCTTTTATAAAGCAGGCATCTTGGCTTATCATAGCCTGAAAAGCACAGGTGCGCTTAATTTCATACATTTCAGTTGCTCCCATTTAAATGTGCCTGATCCTCGACCCCTATTATGTATGCTTGGACTCCTCTTAAATGGAATTGAACCATTATTAATATTATTAATGACACCTGTGATTTTCCTGCTAGTCAAAATGACTACTGTAAAAAATGACTTTATATCCAAATACTCCTAGTTCTACTACATAGAACTACATTGACTTATTTTTTTGGATGTAAATGTATCACAATGTGTGCAAAACGTAACAAAATGCACAATTTTATGTCAAAATTCTGTCTTGGTCAGCACCTGTTCAGCAGGTAGTCACGGCAACTCATATCTGCTGAACTGCACGACTTTGCAAGAACGAAACCAACACTTGTGTGCCCTCACGCACGTACACACACATGGCTATCATCATTATAATTGCTGACATATCCCAATTAATTGATCCCTGAGCACTCATGTTTTTTTGTCTAGTTGATGTTTCCCCACCGCTCATTAGGGTGAGAGAGAGAGAGAGACAGAGAGAGAGCCGGAGCAGTGTATGGATCAGAGACAGCAAGCGAGATATTGATGACACCACGATGAATATACTCAGAGCACACCGGAGGCAAACAGAGCAGCTTAATTTTCTGATTAGTCAACACAGAAAGCACACACACACACACACACACACACACACACACACACACACACACAGACACACACAAAAATCAAATTGTGTGAGTGTGTTTGCATGCGCTCCTCCTCAAGTGGAAGCAACAGACAAAAACATTCATTATTCAATTGTGAGACAACGAAGCTGAATCCCCTAAAGGTTACCTTGACACAGAAAACATTCACAACAACCTCAGCCAAGCTCGGAAACACACAGAAAAAAAAGGAAAACAGCAGGCACAGTGAGACAAGTAGAGAGGAAGGTGACCATGGCTGTGTTTATGTATTCAGGTTATTGCTTTTATTCCCCCAAAAAAATGACAACCCCCCCTCCCCCTTCCCCTTCCCTCCCTCCTGGGGTAAGCTGTTTATGTGATTTGTAAAAGCAACACGTAGGGTGATGAAAAGGACATTTAGCAGTGTGAGAGATGGAGCATATGGCACCTCCATAGTTAGAAGGGGAGGCTGTTTTATATGGGTGGTGTTGTACCCGCAGTATTGTTCTAAAACCTCCTAAATGTAGTTTGTCTTCCAGGAAAATCACGTCTTCCTCCTCAGAGTGAACGTAAATCTCTATGATAAAGTCAGAGGATGCATCAGCGTAACTAGCAGCACACCAGAGGCTGTTAGATAAGACAAGGCTTTTCTTTTAAGTGAAAAAGCTTAAATAAATGGATTCTATAACAGAGGCAGTAGCTGTTAAAAAAAAACAGGATTTGTCAAGTCTATCCTAAAACAATAGTCAGGTGTCTAATTGACCTTTAACACATTTTTCTTGTTGTAATCATTCCTCCTGTTCATACTAACCGTTAAGAGGTCTCTTCATAATGCACTTACAGTGTAAGTGATGGGGGACAAAATCCACAGTCCTCTTTTATTAAAAATTGAATTAATTTAAAAAGTTTGTTTGAAGCTAATATGAAGCTTCAGCTGTGCAAATTAGTCAAATGAATTCATTATCTTTTGACGTTGCTGTCTCTTTACTGCCATATTCCCTTTTTTTGTTATAATCCCTCCACTGTACTGGAGCTTAACAGGAAAACAGTCCATCACACAAAGATACAAAGAAGGACTATTTTGCTAAAAAAAAAAAAAGACTGTAACTGTACAAGATGTTTTCTCTGTTTTTCTAACCCAGACAGTTCAAGCCTCAGACTTCTGAATTTTGTGGGTTTTGTGCCCCATCGCTTAAAAGCGAATTTGGAGATCTTCCAATGTCCAGCATGAACATGAATAATTACTTCAAAAATTGTGAACCTGTCCTTTAAGAGCACTCTCTTCAATCAAATCAAATCATTGTCTTAAACGTCTCTCAGATGCAAAAGCAGAAGTAACATGACGAAACCCCTAACCCTAACCACCCTAACCCTAACCATACCTATATTTAATAGTTTATTTTTTAACCGTGCTTACAATTGCTTCCTTACCATAACCAAGTAGCTTCAGTTGCCTAAATGTAACCAAACCTTAATTACAGTAGCAGGTATTAGATCAGACAATGCCTGTAAGATGCATTTCTTACGAGGTAATAGGTTTTCTTAAAAGACTTAATTTCCCATCAGTTGACTTATTAATCACATCACTACTTCTACAGATACCGGGATAGTGACCCTCAATGAAGCAAGTACAGACAATGAAGAAGGGATATTTTGTTACTCAAAACAAACAGAGATATAACAAGACAGTGAAATAAGGCCACGCGGCCCGGACAGCAGCTTAGGGCCTCAGCTCCTCTCTGTCTGAATTATATTAGCTTCATTAGATGAGATGTGATTTGTGAGTCTCCCATTTCCTCTCTGACACACACACACACACACAATGCCCAGTAGATTTCCCAGAAATTCTCTGTAAGAGATGAGCCATGTGGAGAGCTGGTCAGAGGAACACTTTCCGCTGGCGAAGGGAAACACAAACATACACACTGTTAGACGTGCACATACATACATCGAGCGCTCTCTCTCTCCCTCTCGCACAGAGGAACACTTGCCGTTCAATTGGTGACCGAGCGAATGTCAAGAGGATCAGCAGTGGCAGAAAGGGGCCGTAAGAGGGTCAGAGAAGGAAAAAAAAGCCAGAGGAGTAGAAACCTCTGGGGAAGAGCCATCAAAAAGCCTGTGTTGAATTATAGATCCTCCCTCCCTCTCTGTGCATGAGTCAATCTATGATGTATATTGCTGTCTTTCAAAAATGCATGAAATACTGGAGGGGCTTTTGTATCGATGATGTATGGATTACAGTTCAAAATATTGTCTTATGATCAGGCTAATTCCCACAGGGTGATATACAATGATGCTGCAGGTTCCAGCTGCAGAGAAGGAGCTGAAGCATACTTCTTCTTCTTCTTCTCCTCCACGGCAGGATTAGAAATGATATGAAATACAGCCCGCTTCCATCCAGCGTAGGATGAGATGAAGCCTTACTTTTGCAGAGAGGGACACTGGAGATGTGATTTCATTCTATACAGCTCACATGCATTATGCATTCATGCCCAGTACACTGGTGTCTCACTTGGAAATACGGTGTTAAATAATGAATTTGTTTTCCCTGTTGATACACAGAAGTATGTGTGGATATGGATGGATGTATGTCTGTGTGTGCGTGTGGGAGGATTTGCACATAGATCATGCATGCGTTTTGTGTGTGTGTGTGTGTGTGTGTGTGTGTGTGTGTGTGTGTGTGTGTGTGTGTGTGCGTGCTACCATTTGTTTGAAGAATTGGGGCCATCAAAAATTGATTTAGCTTCCACGAGCAAACATCTGCCAGATAAATTAAAGGAGGACACTTAAAACAGTTTGAAGAACGGCAGATGTGCGGCGCAATTAGACTAAAAGCAGCTCTATCAACACTCAGTTAGGATATCTGTTGTTGCTCATTAGTGGTACTGTATGTCAGCTAACAAGCTAGATGTCAAGCGTCTGTGTATTTGATGCCCTCTAAATGATCGTGAATCCCAAACACAGCTCCAGATTTCTAACTATAGAGGTTTTAAAAGAAAGAGTGAATGTGTTTGTGTAGCTTTTCTACTTCAGTATTCTTCTGTAAAAGCAACAGCCATTTCTCCGTACATCACCTCATCTTAAACTTCAACATGGGAATACAAAGCTCTCGCTGTAGATGAAACGCACAGCTTTCATTAATGAAAAGGCAATGTTTTGAGCGTCGAGCGAAACCCTCCTCTTCTCCTTCCATAATAGGAAATCGTGTCATCTGAGATGGTGTTTTCCCAGAATACACAGCCAGACAGAAGAGCAACAGACAGCCAAGGTCAATATCAAACCACATTATTTTATGCAGTTATGGCATAGCACCAAAATCACATTAGAAGAGCTCTGATGGTTGTTTTGAAGCGACATCACAAAGCTATTTTAGATATTTGGAAAATGTATTTTTAACAGCTGCAAACTTTCCCTTTCATATTTATATGAGGCTTGACGCATGACACTGTATCAATATCTGTCTTAAAATACTATGTTTTTTTAATGTCTGCGGGTAATAATAGGTGGCTGGAGGGGTTCAAGTCAAGACTGAGAGATGGGGAGATCAGTTTTTATAAAAAAGCTCATGTTATATAAATGTCAGTTTATCATAAGTTTTAAAATAGGGGATATTTTTACTGAGTGAATGCTTTGAAAATGGACAGTTTCTCATAATTTCACAGCAGTAACTGACACATTGAGGTAAACATTCACTCTAAATCATTCGATGTGCAGTGAAGACATATTTTCCTCAGCTACAAGCAATAAAGAGCTTTTAAATAACCAGTTTTGAATGAGTTTATGCATTTAATGTGCCGGTTTGTCGCTGAAATAAATGCTCTGTACAGATGTGCTTTCACCCTGTTTACTCAGATAATATTGGTCCAACTGTCAAGCTTGTGAAATGGGTATTTCCAACATGTCAATCTCCTGACAAGTGTGGAGTGACCTCTGAAAGTCCCTAAATGTACACAATATGAACTGAGTGACAGCTAAATAACAGCAGAGTGCAGTGATACAGCTTAGCTAGACTTCATGTAACTTGATGTACAAAATAATGTAATATCAGTGCAGTCTAAATGATATTTTTGTGTTCTTCCTTTGCACATCACTCTTAGTCTACTGCTTCTTTTGGCTTTGAATGACGGATCACACCCACAATTGTAAGCTCAGTGAAATCAAGGCATGCGTAGCAACGAGTTGTAGAGTATAAAAAGAGAGGATAAATATAGATTCCTAGAGAAACAAGGCAGTAGAGTCAGTCCTCTTTCTTTTCCCTCTTTGTCTGTCTTTCGATGCCACTCTCTGTTCGAGCGTCTGTGTGTGTTAAATACAGATACAGAGTGCAAAGCTCTGTACTCTTCTTTTTCAAACTGCAGTCAGCTCTTATGTAAGCTCTGGCACTGGGATGGAGGCAACAGCCAGCTTTGGCAGCCACTTCCCCTCTCTCTCTCTCTCTCTCTCTCTCTCTCTCTCTCTCTCTCTCTCTCTCTCTCTCTCTCTTTCTACCCCTCTCTCTCTTACTCTCTCTCTCTCTGTCTCTCTCTGTAACATCTTTTGCCATTCTTAGCAGACAAGGGTTCACTATAAATATTTTATATGGCACAGTGCATGTGGGAAAAATGTATTTTTAGCCTCTTCTAGTGCTTTCACTGGATGCCAGCTCTCTGCGACGCCAGACAGCTTTTTTTTTTTCTTCTGTGGATTAATGCGACTCTCCTCATGTGCATGCGATTGTGCATCAGGGTCAGCCTTGATTAATTCAATCAATTCCGACTGCTGCCCACCGGCAACAGTCACAGCATTGATTATCAATGAGTTCTTTTAAGGTAGGATACGCTGTGTGAGCCTTTCGTTCAATAAGCTTCCAGTTTTAAGGACCTGCATCTCGGTGCATTTGGGACTTTGTGCAAGGTGATCCTTCTCTTCCAAACAAGAGATGGACAATTACAAAGATAGGCTTTGTTCACAGTACACAGTGCTACAATGGCCAAAAACTGATCCCCTCCCCACACACACACACACATACACACACACACCACCACCCTCTATTTCACTCAGATCTGAACAAACCAAATCAGACTTTTTCCACATCAGATCTAGGCCACTTGCAGATCCAATTTCTAGCTATGTAACAGTCGTCATAACAGTCAAATTGGAATTTTGGGTGTTTTTTTAAACGTCTCACTTCTTCATTCCTGTTGTCTGTAAAAATAAACATGGAGGAGAGTAACGACAGCAACAGAGGTCAATAGAGACTTTTTCAGATTTGTTTGACTTTTATGGAGAAGCTTCTATGAGAGCCAGACTGGAAGGTAGCCTGCTTATCAAAACCAAAAACTATGGCATGTTGCACAAATCACGTTATCGTTGTTGCTCTTGTACACGACTCATTTAAAATCAAGCATGTGAACTATCAACACAAGAAAAAAGATCAAATCTGACTAATGAAAAGCATCCCTGTAATGTAAACTTGGCCACAGAGACACACCGACAGCACTAGACAGGGACAGCGAGGGGGGAAAAAACCAACGAATAGGAAGAGAAAAAAAGCCTTTGCAGACGTCTGTAGTAAAGGACGGGATGTTAAAATGCAAAGCACACCCTTCCCCCCCGACCACCAAGACATGCATGCATGAGCATGAGCAGCAGACAGCGGTCACACACTCCCGGTTGCAGCGCTGCGAGCACCGAGAATGTAGCCTTTTGCATATACATGGACATAAAAGAGAATTGGAAGATTTAAAAAAAAACACTGTACATGTGCTCATTGGTAATCCAGGCATTAAACACATCCATGGATCATTAACCATACCAAGTGATGCCATTTGTGTGTTTCCACGCATGGACAGGAAAGGATCCATACAGTTTCTTTTTAATCATGACACACAACGTTTGAGCTTCTTCTTTTTTTTCACCCCTATCTATCTATCAGTGTATTTTTTTAACAAGGTTGCAGGTAACTGGGTCGATTACACACACACACACTTACACTCACACTCACACTCACACTCACACCCTTAGTGCCCTCAATCTAACCTTGATCACTGCAGCCAAGGGTCGTGATTGGATACGAGATACAACGGCTACATTGAACGGTTTATCGAGCCGCCTCCCTTACTCATTTTATAAGCTCTCAAGTAAGACACTGAATACAAATCAGACTCATTTAAAGACATCATGTTGGTCAGATGCGTCGTGTATGCTCAGCAGGAAATCCTATTAACCCATGAATTGCAGAACACCTGTCTATAGTGCAAATGATGAGCAAGTGTTACTGAGCAACAAATGCTATGGCAACAATCTTACATGGCAGATATATGAGTTTCACCGCATTTTCTCTGCTCTCCGTGTCTACTTTTTTTCCCTAATTCATGTCTCTCCTCCTGCTTCTCCTTGCCCTCCTTTCCTCGTCTTCTTCCTGACAGGAGGACAGCAACCATCCTGACTGCTAATGAGGGACCAGGCTTTTGCTGTCTGTGTGTGTGTGTGTGTGTGTGTGTGTGTGTGTGAGACCGGGTAGAACGACACAGAGAGAGTGTCTTTGTTTGTGTGTGTGTGTGTGTGTGTGTGTGTGTGTGTGTGTGTGTGTGTGTGTGTGTGTATGCATTGGGATTTTGGAAGAGGGTAAGGCCAGGAGCAGAAAAGAGAAAGAGTGAAAAAGATAAAGGGGATGTGCTCTCCAGCTCTCTTCCCTCGATCTGTTTCCTCTCTGTTACTAGGCAACACCTGCAGGCATGCACTAAATAAAGCCTTGTACCCGCTATTCAACCCCCCCCCCCCCCACCCTCATCCCTCCCTCCTTCCCTCCTACCCCACCAACTCCAACTCTCACTCTCTGTCTCTCTCCTCATCAACCTCATCCATCTCTTCTTCTCTCATTTATCCCATACCACTCCAGGACCCTTACCCTTCACCCCGTCATCCCAGCAGCCATTACTTTCCCCTCACATATCCTGTGCCGTTGTCCTCCTCCTCCATCATCCACCGGAAAGCAGGTCTTTGTTTTGTTTGGGGGTTATTTTGGGGGTGGGGGGGTGGTTGGAGTTCTGGTTTGACACTGAGCAGGCACAACATCACTCCCTTGATTTAAAAATCCCCAGAAAGGTTAGGGACACAGTGAGCATGGTAAATCAGATTACAGGATCCAGTGTTGTGTTTCAGAGCTTCTTCTTTTTGTACTGAAAAATAGCTTTTTTTCCAGCTGCAGGTGTTGAATCGAAATTAACAATGGAACCAATTTCTACTACTAAGAATACCTCCAAAATACTTTTTACAGAGAACAAGCCTAATATTTGTCCTAATACTGTGATGATTTTTTGTGTCCTACTATGAAAAAGCCTCTACAAGTGACCTGTAGATACTATATAAAAACATCCATTACCAAATCTGTGGGTAAAGTCAGTCTTAAATTCTTAGCAATTAAATACTTAACCAGTTTTAGGGCAAACAATAAATTCAATTTTTTAAAACACTTTTTAAAATATATATGTATTACTTTTTTATCCATTTATGTAGTGGTGGAATATGTTTTCAGATCCTTTACTTAACTAATATAGAAATCTGAGGGGTCGTGAGATGATTAATGGGAGAGGAAAGAAGAAACTGTTAAGTTCAGTTTTGGACTTTTTCTCTAATCTTTGATTTTTGGTGAAATATTGGATCATTTGAACATTTGTTGAAAAGAAACCATGTGAGAAGTTTAGAGAGAAAAATCACTATTTGGTGGAGCTGTTAATGACTCATAGACATCTGAGATGTGAGCCGACTACACACTGCTTTTTGTAAGATATCAAAGGACCAAAAGATTGGAAACTGCTGGATTCATCTTTAACAATGTGTTGTATTTTAAAAGCTTGTTATATTATCCATTGGGTCAAATCTTCATCTGAAAAGTGACTAAAGCTGTCAAATAAATGTAGTGGCCTAGAAATGTGGAGTGGAAGTATAAAGTAACATCAAATGGAAATACTCAAGAACCTCAAAATTGTACTTAAGCATAATTCTTGAGTAAATGTACTTAGATACTTTGCATTACTACATATATAAGCTACAAAGGTGTTTCAAATGTACTAGTATTTATTCAGTTTGTAATGAGTGAAGAAACTTCAGTTTATGCTAACATGGTTTACAGTTGTCATTAGCAAAATGTAGAGTAACATACTTTAGTCTGAGGCATGTTGTGTTATGTGTGTGAAATAATCATTTTACAACATATTAAACTTTTCATTAAGTGCCATGTCCAATGTGTCAAATCCCAAATGATCTCTCTGCCTGAACTCTAAACAGAGCATAAATTACAAAGCTAACGCTAGGTAGCTACACAACCTGCCAGTTACTGGGTGTATATACAGTATTAACAAGTAATCTCTGCATTTGTTGTGCAACGTGTTTCAATCGAATGATGCGTGAATCACCACTTAATAACCACTTAGTTTTAAAGTAGGTTAAGTCAGAACTTATGAAACTCTGGTGCAGCTGGTCTATGGGGGTTATTATCACAAGCATTTTAGAGCTAGCACACTCAGAAGGACTTAATGAAAATCTTACAGTCTGACTCTCATACAACACATTTAGATTACCTCTGGGACGTGACAGTAAGGTAAGTGCTTCAAGGCACTTTTAAAACAAAAGGAGAAAAAAAGGCTTTATTGAATGACTAAATCAAAAGAAAAGAGAAACAGGTCTTCATAATGTAGAAAAGAACCTGTGCAGAGGCTCGTTAGTTTTGAATAACTGTCAACAAGTTGGTCTTTTTGTAATGTTTTTTATTGTTTTGCAAGCAGAGTGCCTCAGTACTCCTTCAGAGCAGCAGTAAACCTCCGCATCAACAAACGCCTCCATGGGCACCAACAGAAACACTCTCCATCCTTCTCTCCTCCAGCTACTGTTCTTTTAATACAGCCGGTATATGGAGCGTTTCATGCATTCTTAAAGGATTCAGTGATGGTAAAAGCCTCCAGAACTGTTGTTGAAGAGCCTGGTGCAGTATTTGCGCTGTAAAGCACTGTAAAGCTATAAGCAGCATATCTGCTAGGATAGATGAGTCTGAATGGATTGGCTTTTAAAAGCTTAGGAAATCTCATGTGCTCTAAGTGTTAATGCACCGGGTGAACTGGCCCTCACCTGCATTCTGCCCTGAACCCCTTACTTCATTTACCTTGAGAATATTATTATTCCTCTTCTGGTGATTTATCAGCAGGGACAGGATGAGAGCTGAGAAGGCAGAGACACAGAAACATGGATAGATAGAAAGAGAGAGGCAATAGTTAAAGACAGCACACTTGGGGGCACAGGCAGGTATCTAACCCCAAACTGTCATTCTGACATACTACCCCATCTTTCTCTCCATGCTGCTGAGGAGGATAAATCTTTGGACCATATATGAAATCAGTCAACCTGACAGGCAGCAAGTAGGTACAGTTTGTAAGCAATGACCCTGGACTGTTCGGTGATCTTGGGTTTGACCAATATGAAGGGATTTTGTGGTCAAATCCTTCTTTTTAAATCCTAGTAAGTAAAAAATATTCATAACACGTACATGTACACATCACCTAATTATTTAAAAAGACAGTAACATATTCATATCACTGATTGAAGCAGATTTCATCATGATATTAGCCTAATGTCCGTCCTTATTTTGCTTCTCTTAGGCACACCAAGTGATGTGCAAGCAGAGAGATTCATTGTGATGTGGGTGCTGTTCCGCTGTTGATTACAATAAATGTGAAGAGGAATGAAGTGTACCTCTTGAGGCTTTAATTTGCCCTAATGCCAGAGTGGGTGTTTGCTCACCTGTGAGAAATAATTTGATAAATTAGAGGTGATTCAGCTCTAAACCCTTGATCCAATCCTGGGAGATGGCACATTCAGTACTAATGGTACCATATGAGGAGTGTGCACGGACACACATGCATGCACACACGTTCAGCACGGGTCAGGAACAGAGGCTGGGGGTGTGGGGGGAGAAAAAAAGGATTAAAGCCTGTGAAAGCTGCAGCGTCATACACTGGAGAACAGTGTGTGTATCAGAGATAGAAAAAAAATCGCACGGGACGAGGTTTGTCTGTGTGTGTGTGTGTGAACGTGAACGTGGAGAGGAGGCTGCCTTAAAATTGTCCCATTTTGTGGGTGCACGTGCACACACTGATGCAAACACACACAGGCTTTGCACAATAACACTATCAGGCAGAGCCAACATCCATAACCGGAGATTTACCAGCGGATTTTAAAAGGGCGAGCAGTTATGTGTGTGTGTGTATGTGCGTGTGTGTGTGTGTGTGTGTGTGTGTGTGTAGAGCTGAGTGGGATTTGGTTTAATCCAAACATGAAACACAAGATTCCCCCACCACTATACACACACACATGTGTGCACACACACCAGCAACACCCCTCCTCTCTGTCACTCTCTCTCTCTCTCTCTCTCTCTCTCTCTAACTCTGTGTGTGTGTGTGAATTTGCCTCCCTCAGACTCTTTTAGTGTTGCGTAACAGCTTGATTATATAATCCCAAACATATATGCATGTCCACGAGGCTGAGCGCTAGAGGGCATGAAGCGTGCAAGAGCATCAAATTGGAGCGGGAGAAGATGTGGAGGGCAAGGAGGAGGAGGAGGAGGAGGAGGAAGAAGAAGGAAAATAAAAGAAAGGGGTGAAGAAGGGACAACATCCCCAGCGCTGTGGTGGCTCTGAGTTCACTTGGTGTCTGGATTAGAGTTCCAGTGACATCACACATTGCTTCAGTTCACATTGGTGTAAATTCATCTTCAGGTGAGCAGAAGAGGACGTGTTGTATTATTAATTTCCTTAAATAGTTCAAGGTGACACACAAAGAGTCATGCAAAAATGTCAAGTGATGTAATAAATAATCAAAATGTCATAAAATGTCAAGGCAGAAAACCAGCTGAGACTTCAATAAAATGCTAAATAAGTTATAAACTATTTAAATGTTTTAAAAGTCGCTCCTCTCAAAGGTGCTGTGTGTAGACTTTAGTGGCATCTAGCAGAACAGACTTGGCAGAAATGGAATATAATATTACAAGTATGTTTTAATTAGAGTATAATCACCTGAAAATAAGAATGAGCCCTTAATATCTACATAAGGAACTCTATGACTCTAGAGAGGGCCTTTCATGCTTTTCTCCAGTTTTGTGGCCCCCATACATTCTCCTACACACCCAACTGGAGGGAGTGTGTGTGTGTGTGTGGGGGGGGGGGGGGGGGTTCAGTTTGTTGCAATCTCTAACCTCACCACTAGATGCTACTAACTCCTACACACTGGTCCTTTAAAGCTGTTTTGACTGAATATTGGCTTACATGTTAGCAATAGCCTACATCCAGCAGACAGAGCAACATTAGCATTTAGCTGCTGTCATGTTTCTGGGCACCTCATGAATGCACCAACATTCACTCCTACTTCTTTGAACTAAATCCTAACAAGGTCTTTAGCTGCTTTGTTTGTCTTTCCTCATCAGCTAAAGCTAATCGCTAACATTGTGTTTTGCGGTGAGTGTCGGCTGGTGGAATACAGTTGATTTGGCATCATTTAAAGCACATTTGACAACTGTGATAAATGTCTTGATGTATGGTTAATAAATAATTTACTGTTTATTCATAAGACATTAATGAAACCAACTTCTGGGTTGGATAGGCTGTAAAAAAAATATCTCAAATGTGCTGTGACAAACATTCGGAAGTCGTCAATAAAAGGTGATGAATTTCTTAGTTAAACTCCACACTTGATGACTCTTCTAAACCAATAATAGAGGATTTGCCAGATTATCCATCACATAATCATCACTTGTAACTGTTAACAAGCTCTTAGTAAACTAGTTCTGATAAAATGCAGCATTTTTCGGGAAGCTGAATGGAGTGGTCTTCCTGGTGAACTAGAAGAGCTAGCTATGAAAGTATTATATAGCGTTAAAAATAAATATTAAATACACATATTTAGTTACCATAAAGTAATCAGTTCCAACTTTAAAGGGGACTTTTTAAAACATTTTGTTGGCCAAAAAAACAAAACAATAGGGCTAAAACAGGTTATAATAGATCTCAGAAGGACTGCAGAGTTTGGTGATAAAATAATTTTCTGCAGGTTTGTCACAATGAGCGAACCCTTTCATATCACACATACTCATTTGAACTATTATTAATGCAAAAATATTCCTCAGTGCAGCTTTAAAGTGCAGCAAAATCCACTGAATAAAATGTATCAAGTTATCAGGACAAATAACTTTAGAGAGGAACTTTTTACAGTCTTTATAATGTTATATAATATTATAATCTGATGCTACATTTTTTTAAACCTTAAAATGTATCTTGGGGTATAATACAAACATGGAAAATAGAAAAAACAACAGTGCTCCAATGAAAAATGTTGTGGGAGACTTAAATTGAGATGACAGTTTGAGAACATTTTAGAATTTGAGCTTTGGAAGACTGTGAGTGCTTTCAGAAAGCTCTTCCAGGGAGAAAGATAATCAGAATGGAAAGATGAAGTGAGTGGTGTGAACAAAGCTGGAGACAAGGACTGGATGGTAATTTTAAGCAGCAAGTAAAAGACGGGAAAGAGAGGAGAGCCGTGGGAGAAGGATGAAGGAGAATGAAGACATTAAGTGAATGTATGTGTCCCTGTGTGGAGTTGATGTCATTACTGGTATTAGTACGTTGGCAGTAAATGTTGAAACTAAAAGGCAGAAGGCATCACTCCCACTGACAAAGCAGCACACACACACACACACACACACACACCACACACACACACACACACACACACACAAAGGCAGGCTTAGCTGAAGTATACACACATATTCACATAGAAACCTCCAGTGTTCTGGTGATGTGGCAGATTTCTCATGCTGACATAAAACACACACACACAAAGGCAGGCTTAACTGAAGTATACACACATATTCACATGCAGGCTTAACCCAAACACACGCTTCCACACACAGACGTACAGACAGGCCTATGACTCAGTAACAACTTTTGCCTCGTCTCCAAACCTTTCTCTATCTGTCCAATTCAATTTATTCATCCCCACCCTCTCCCTCTCTCTCTCTCCCCCTCCTCCATCCACTCATCTCTCCTCATCCTCCAAAGGCTTTTATCATTTTCAACTCCTTCCATTTTCATGTGCTCTTCTCTACGCCGCTCGAAAAAATTGAGCGTTTTTTTTTTCTTTTTCTTTCATCGTTCATCCTTGACCGACAGCGCAAACAGCTCCCCTTTTGCTTTTGGCTTTATCCTCGCTCCGAAATACCATATTCACATTTTAGAAAAGAGAAATCTTCCAATCTCCCTTCCCCTCCCATAGCCAGGTTGTTCAATAATTTGGTCTGTGTAATAAAAAGCAGTGCTTGAGGTAGAAAATCAACTCAGTCGAAATGTTCCTTTGCTTTACTTGGAAACAGTAGCTGGGGGGAAAGAAAAGGAAGGAAATCAGGGAATAATTGGGTTTACTCCTCCACATGATCCTGGCATGTGACCCAAACAGTGACTTCTTCATGTCCCACGACTTGTCCACCTCTGCCTCTGCATACAGGGCTGTCACTGGCATGTCCACAGCAGAGGGAATTGACATGACAGCCCCTCTCCCAAATGGTAAAACACACTACCGTGCCCCATAGAGGTCACTGATCAAATGAAAAATACATGCATTTATAATAATAATTAAAGAGGGGTGGGGGGGGGGGGGGGGGGCAGAGCGACAGCAGGGGATAAAGAATAAAAGTGAGGAGAAAATGAAGGAGGAGAGCAGAGGAGTGCAGGATGCTCTCTGTGGTCCCTCTGTCCTCCGCTCCCCTCCCGTCACCAGTGAGAGGTGAGGGGGCTGGTTGTCATGACGGCTGTTGTCATGGCAGCTGGACTGGTTAATAAACAGGAGGAGAGATGTCAGTCCATCCTGTGCAGTGAAGCTGCCGTGGCAACCGCCGACAAGATGCGGCAAATATGCTGTTGTCATGGAAAGTGTAATGGTGTTGTTGGGTTTTTTTTTCATGTTTTCATCTTCACTGAAAAAAAATGTATAGCTCTGGCTTCCTACACCCCCCCCCCCCTTTTTTAAAAAAAAGCACTGCACCTCTATAGTTATTTTTTTTGCACCATGCACTTCCCACCTGTTCACCCCACGCAGATGACTTGTCATATATATGAAGTAAATAGAATAATACAGCTGACAGCTAGCTACCCCATCCATGAAAAAACATTGACTAACAAAGACTTTCATTCTTTTGCTGAGATACATCTCCTTTTATCTGAGATCCAATCTTTCCATCACTTTGACAGGTATTATTTCTGACTACCTAGACAGTTTTCACTGAGCTGAGCTATCATCAGAAGTCTTTATTGGGACAGAACGCATATAAAAAACAGGATTTTTAGTTGAGTTATTTATTTGTTACATTTTTCTTCATTTTAAATCTTAACTCTTGCAGCAACCTAGGCCCTTCCTTGAAACAGCCTCGGGTGCCACAACACCCACATAGCAAACCGCTGCTTTAATACCACTACCTTAAAAAATCTATTTATTTCTTCACAGCTGCCTTTCATTCAGTCAGTAACAACCCATTCTCGAGTATACCTTTCACACTTCAAAAATGATGTTGTTCAAATAAAATAATTTGACTGCTGACAGAGTTATTAACCTTTCACGCTTTTAATCAACTCCACATTTCTGCATAATTACAGGTGTAGAAAATGAGATTGCAGTTAATAAAAACCTCTCTAAACATGCGCAACTGAAAGAAAATTGATGCCTCTTGGTCAGTGGAATAAACTGGTTAAAACATGAAAAAAAAAAAACATATAAAACATAAAATAAGCCGTTTAACTAAAAAAAAAGCTGAATTCTGTGGAGAGAGGCGGGGAGGTCCAAGAGGGGGGAAAAACAAAATTCAAAAAAAGGGAGTCACTATCTCTCGGAGGGAATCCTGCTGCGGTGGCAGTGTGGTGAACAGAGAAACCCGTAGAAGCATATTACCCTCCTCTACCACGTGATGTGGTCTTGGACCTGGTTAACAACTCTTAGAGCTTTAATACATCTTCAGTCATTCCTCCTTCCCCGTCTCCTCTACGTTCTCAGCTGCTAGTCCCTTGCTTGTCTCCGTCGCTTTTTGGTTCTGATGATCCGTTTTTATCGCCGTTCTCCAAGTCCAGCTCTCCCTCGTTTTCCATCGCCCCGTCCTCGACCTCTTCCTTTCCTTCCTTTTGTCCGTCCCTTTGTTTCTGCCCCACGCCCTGTTTGTCTCTGAAGACCTCCACCCCCAGCATCCGGAGGTAATGGAACCTCTCGTTGCGGGGCACGAAGGCTCGGATTGATGTCTTTCCCCTCCAGCCGCACAGCTGGATGGGACACTGTGGCTCTGTTGGGTTACTGACAGAACAGAACAGAAGAGAACAGAAGGTGATGGTGGGAGTCAGATAAAAACAGAAACCAGGACAACCACTTCAAAATACAAGGATAAAATATGCATACACACTTATAAAAATGACTTACTTTGGGTTGGGAATGTACTTCAACACAATACTGCCCATTCCTGTGGAGAAATAAATAGATATATATTTACAACGATATTTTAAAATGACCCTGTGGAACTGCAGTTTCCTTTTTGCTGGAACTGCTGAGCTGCCCTGGCGAGGCTTTTTGGGTCAGTGCCTTGCTCAAGGGCAACTAAACCCCAGGAAGTTCACTTTCCTCTTTCACTTTTTGCCAACCAAGCCTGAAACCTTCCAGTCGCTAATCCGCTTTTCTAACCTCTAGGCTGCGACTGCCTCCCAAATTCTCTCATCTTTTTGTCTGTTTCAAAACATAACAGCCCTCAAATGTGTAATAACACTAAATCATACAGTTTTACTTCAGTAAGTGCTTGTCCACTTGACTAAATGTCTTACATTTTGGAATTAAATGCTGTAAATCACATTTTTAAAGACGGTGCAACGCGTACCTATTTTCTTGGCCTGAGCATGAGCGTGTTCCTCCAGTTTGCTGAGGAAGGGGTTCTCCTGGGTCAGCAGCACTTTGATGTCCTCCACACTCACCGCGATCATCCTGGAGCGAATATATGGCTGAAGAGTGTAGATACCCTGGTAGGAGAGAGAAGAGAGAGGGGCTGAGGTTGGACCAGATTCTTTACAGTTACACGGTGCATATAAAACCAATCAATTATCAGTCCTAGTGTGAACTCCTCCATCTGGGTGTTCAGCTGCCTTCATCTCTTTGATGCTTAATACAAGAACTGAGTGCAAACACAAAAGGAGACTATTTTTAAAAATGATTCATTATACAATCTAAGAATATGTAGTGTGATTAGACTCTTGCATCACTTCATTAATATGATAACAAAAAGAGGATTTTTGGCTTTGTGTGGAAAATGTGCAGCTGTAGTGTAAACATTCATGGTCAGCTTTACATTTTGACAGTAATACAGATTTAGTTTGCAGATTAACGACACAAAAATAGCTCAATATACAGAATCGGATTTCTTTTAAAGGGACAGGTTTCCAATTTTTCCAAGTCTGTCTTAAAACAACAGTCAGGATCCCAAATGAACATTTAAGCAGGTTTTTCTTGCTGTAATCATTCCTCCTGTTCATACTGACCATTAGAAGACCCCTTCATAATGCACTTACAATGGAAGTGATGGAGGGCAAAATCCACAGTGCTTATTTTGAGTAAAAACAAATGTATTTAGAAGTTTACCTGAATATAATGTGAGACTTACACCATTTGAGTCAGATAAAGTGGACATCTTTCACAGTTAGTTTTTTTAGTTAAAAATATCCCTGCACTAAAAGGCCACAACTGTGACTTGATTTGATTGGCTGAAGCTTCATATTAGCTTCAAATAAACATTTAAATACATTTTTGCACAGAAAGGGGAGCTGAGGATTTTGTTGTCCACTTACAATCACTTACATTGAAAGTGCATGATGAACAGATATGTTAATGGTTTGGCTGAGGACGAAGAAAAACATCCAACGCTCATTTGGGCACCTGTCCTTTAATGTGACTACTGGTGTGTCTGGCTGGTAGTTGCCATGTTCAGTGTATTGTGTGTGTTTGTGTTACCTCCTGAGCCAATCTGAAGGCACAGCCAAACTCCTCTCCATCACTGTTGCGAGACCACACCTTCACCCCTGTGTTAATGACCTGAGGAAATTTGACACATGGTTGATGGTTGTGTACAAAAACAAACACGAATGCCAACGTCTACTCTGTTAAACACTGCTAATTACTGTCACCCTGAAAACTCAATCAGGGGTGGTAATTTAAATCAAAACAAGAGATAAATGATGTTGCTTGTGGTTTATAATGTTACGGAAATGTTTTTATAATTACTGCTGTTCGCCAAACTCTGTTGCTCGAGGCGTCGACTGTATAAGATATTACAGAACTGTGGGTAAACAAAGTGCAGCTGGTCTCATGTCCCAGCAGGAGTGGCTGGCGAATGTCAGTGATTTGCATAGGAAAATATGCATGTTATATAAGAGAGGTGAAGCAAGAATGATGCCTTAATTACTCTTAATACTCAACTATTGCCCATTAAAATTATTACCTATTAAAAATTAGCATTTTCGAGACTTTCTTTGTGAAACTTGAGATATTATGAGGAGAAAGAAAACTATAAAATGTGTGGAGTTAACCAAGTTGTTTGGGGTAAACATACAATTCAGAGTGGTTCAGCCCACAGACAGCGACTAAAAAGTGAGAAACATCAAACACGGTGAGGAGAACAGGCACTGACACACACACACACACAAACACACACAGCACCACCTGTGCAGGTGCTACAGGGTAGAGGACCAGAGGGAATGAGGATAGGAGAGGGTCCCATCTGTTAGGCTGCTTCCCTCTGATGGGCGTGCACACACACACATTCACAAAAAACAAACTGATGTACCCAAAGTAAAGCCAATATGTCCGTTTCCTTCAAAACTGGCCAGTCTGTGTGCTTCTGCTTGGACTACCATAATGCAGTTTGTTTGATTATACTGTATAAATTGATCAATACCAGATGTTTTGTCCTGACATCTGGGATTAACTGATTATGGAAATAACTGATTATTGATTTTAGGGTTGGGCGATATGGACAGGACCAAATATCGCAATGTTTTTGACCAAATACCTCAATAATTATATTGCGAAAATATTGTGCGGTTGTCTATCTGTGCTTTCACAAAATATTTACACAATGAGATTTTTGATAAATAATCATCAGTAATGTGGATGTAATGAAGTGGATAAAGGCAGATCATAAAACAGTCTGTTAAGTTCAGTTCAGTTTTTACTGTCATGCAGCCATTAAAAGCAGGAAAAGACAACACTCATCCAATATCACGATACTCAAACTCTAAGACAATATCTATAAAATATCATGATATCGCCTAGCCCAGCCCTAATTGATTTGTTGAACACAAACATTATGAAAGCTGTGACACAAGTCTTTTTGGGAAAAGGAGACACACACACCTTCATGCGCTCACTGTTATTGAGCAGCACGTTGCGGAGCTCTTTGGACACCATGTACAGGTGTCTCTTCTTGCCCTCGTGGGTTCTGGTCAGAACGTTGAGCTTTGGGAAGTTTGGGGATAAATCGTAGAAAGATCTAAATGAGAGCAAAAAAAAGAAAAAAAGATAACTGTTAAGCACTGCCACAATGCTGAGATCAATCATCATTTCCATGATTAATACACATGAAGACGCTCACTGTATGGTGGTGAAGACTGGGTCTTCTTCAGTCAGGAACACAAATGGGTCTTCTTTATAACCAAACAGCTTCATCTTCTTTGAGGGTGGAGGCCTGGAAAACAGACAAAGTAAAACGGACATAATTTATGATTCAAATATGCTTCTGTTTATTGAAATTCCCAAAATACAACGTTTTCTTTGGCTGTCCTGCAAAAATATTCCATGTCAATAGTTTAAATAAATGTTTCATGGAGGAAAACATGCATTTTGTAAGAGCTTTTATTATTGATCATAACACTGCCAAAAAAAAAAAAATCAATGGAGGAAATGGCTTAAATTTTGCAGGAGCGGTGATGGGTTTGTTAGTCTGAAGAGAGAAGTGTTTCTCATTCTGTGCAAAAGCAACGTTATTTGATTAGTTCTTGTGACTCGAGAGCCTTCGGTTTTCCTTCAAGTATTAGCTCACCAGACCGTGACTCACCCACACACTCCCTCTTGTTTGGCGCTGGTCTCCTGAGTCAAAGAAACTCCTTTGGGTGCCTCCTCCTCCGCTTTCCCCTCTGGGACGATTCCCCCTTCCCCTTCTCCCTCCCCCCCGGCGCTCTCGGGGAGGCGGGCAGCGTCTGCGGGGGTCGTGGCCGCTGGAGAGCTTCCAGTCTGGGCCGCTGAGCTGGACGACACGTCCTTCCTCAGCTGGGAATTACAGTGAGAAAGAGAGAGAGAGGATATAGAGAGAAAAGCCCCAGCTGTGGTTAGTAAAACTGAACAGGTAAAGGATGTGGTGGTGGAGGAGGGGGTCTACTGCAAGATCAACAACAATAACCCATACCCACATGAGGGAATTCTGCTCCATTTCCATTTTCCAAGTAAGGCTGCTAATCATCCATTGAGTGTGCGTGCACGTGTTTGAGTGAATGTACCTTGGAATATCTCTTGTTCCAAGGCATCGGGGCTTTCTTCACCAGCACGGCCACAAAGAAACCTCCGGTGTTCTGATGATGTGGCAGAATCCTCATGCTGACATACAAACACACACAAACCAACTTTAAACCAAGTCTTCATCCTAAAATTAATGATTTGCATTAAGGAGACTTTTTTGGTCCCCATAAGGTTGGCGAGTCCCCAAAACATGACTGTGCAAACAGATTTATGTCCCCATAACGTCAGGAATACCTGGGCAAACACACATACACACACAAATCATGCCTCTGAGTTTTATGGTGCCACCTACTGTGAAGATAAACAAAGATTTTTTCCCCCCAATATTAAATAAACTGAGCTTTGCCAGCATGTGACAACAGCTCCCTCTGCTGGCCGCCAACAGAATCAGTTTGAACATTAAAGAAAAGGCTGCAGAGGAGAAATGACATCATCACCTGAATGTGCAGGTGTGAACTTGTACATACATCTCTGCAGACAGGATATACGTACATGTACAAAGCTGTGCCAAGATAGCAAACACATTTATCTGCTAATAATGGCATCAATCAGAGAAAAGTGTGTGCTTCGTGAGAACAGAAGGCTCCGAGCTGAAAAGACTTACACACATTTCCACCTTCACAAGACATCTTCACCGTCTTAGTTTAGAATTTGCTCAATTCTGGGAGGCACACAGTCTACCACACTGTATAATAAGTACAAACTTTAAGTGTGTATGTCTGTTTTCTTACCATCTCTCCAGATGCATGCCAGCAAGTTTCTCTGGGTCAGTTGGCGGGAACATAGTGGGGCGGATCTGTGTGTGGCGACAGCTTGGAACCTCAGACCAGTCCGAGAACCACTGGCCATCTTTGGTCATCAGCTACAATACGGAGACGGTGATTGTTTAAGTGCTTGATGCGACCAAACTGACATGCAGCCAAGACAGATCTACAAAATTCATTCTGACTTTTGATGCTAAAAATGTTTCCATGACTGGTT
Organism: Scomber japonicus; assembly: GCF_027409825.1. NCBI lineage: Eukaryota > Metazoa > Chordata > Actinopteri > Scombriformes > Scombridae > Scomber > Scomber japonicus. The sequence goes on along the minus strand of NC_070592.1, from coordinate 23,045,553 downwards.
TGGGGGGGGGTTTGTGTGTGTGTGTGTATGTGTGTGTGTGTGTGTGTGTGTGTGTGTGGGGGGGGTGTAATGGCAAAACATTCCAGTACCTTCCAGGAGGTGACCCCAGGCATCCACTTCAGCCCTGGCAGATCAGCAGAACTGTCAGCCAGCTCCAAAGCTCCTGGCAATGTGAAAGAAGAGACATTACAGCTTGGCAGGGAAAGGCTGAGCAATTATATTTAGAAACAATCTTCATATCATAAATTCTGAAATCTTCCTGCCTTCAAAAGTGAAGCATGTCTTAATGTTAAAGCAATTACTTGACATGCTTGTGCAGGTCTGCTGCTCTTGACCCTGTACCCTTAGAAAATATGACCTGATTTATAAGGCATGAATGTCAGATGGTTATTATCAGGATTAAAAACAACCCCCTTTTTGTTTGTACATGTGTTTTAAAGGGGTGTCTGTTTTCATACCAGCAGATATAAACATCTGTCCTGTTTTTCAAGACACGGGCTCATTATTGTGCGACAAGCTAATTATTCGAAATTATGGCATTTAATGGAATATATATTATGTTCAACAGATGGGTGAAAGGCTTATTTTTTAAATTAGAAATCAGCTCCCAGACTAACAGATAAGAAAAACAGCTGGTTTAGTGATTGTTTGTGGCAAATAACATGCAAATAACGCTTAATTTGAAATGAATGAAGTGTCCTCGCACTGATATGTTAAGCATCAGTGGAACACAAATTCAGTCGAGCTTGTTAATGCTGTAAGCAACAATTTAACCTTTTTACTCTGATCTCTGCAGTGGATGTGGTGCTGTCAGGTCATGTGATTTTCTTACAAACGTGGACCTGTTTTGAGAGAATTGTATTAAAGCTGTGAGATTAAGTCACTGCTGAGACTTGTTCTTCCTGTGTGTGCTGATAGTGACTGTAAGCTAAGAGTGAAAAGCAGGCCACCTCACATCAATCAACATACTCAAAGACACATTTTAGTAAAAAGGAAATAAAGTAACTGCATGAAACAAAACTAAAATTAAACTTTGATTTGTGAAAAAAAAAGAAAAGTGGAGCACATATTGCAGTAAAGGTATGAGCCTGTGAGTGTTTGTTACCTTCGCTCTTCTCCAGCAGTGCTGCTATGACAGCTTCGTCCTCTATAGGGTTGAGTGAACAGGTGGAGTAGACCATCCTCCCTCCCACAGCCAGCTGTTCAACACCGCGCACAGCGATGCGCAGCTGGAGCCTGCAGAACACACACACACAGTAATGTTGCCAACTTATCTTTTTTTTTTTTTTTAATTAGTGCCAAAACAACACTCCATTCCCTTGCCGTTTAGTCAATTTGGTTGCTCACACCGGTGCGTGAATTTCTATGTTACCACGCAACTATGAGCGCACACACAAGCATTCCCTCTGCTCACCCGTGGAGGTGCAGGCTGTTGCTGGTCGTCCATTTCTTCCACACGTCTATGTTCTTCCTCATCGTGCCGTCCCCACTGCGTGAACACAAGAGCAGACGAGCGGCGGCGGTCAGAAACCACCAGAGAACCCCTCCCAACACTTCTCACCGGGCAAAAATGTCTGTGCAGCACAAACTGTCTAAACGCCGGGCTTTAGCTGACTGCTCACATCACTGCTGCCTGCCTGCCTGCCTTGCTTGCTGTGTCTTCATTACTGCTTTCCCTCCCCTCTCCCTCTCCCTCTCCCTCTGTTGTCTTTGGCATGGACTCCTGGCTTCAGTGCTACAGCTGGTCAAACTCGGGCAAGCACTGCAAACTAAGGCGGTTCTTGTTTTGGCCACAAAAATGATGCTACACTTCAAGTGAAGGAGGCATTTACACCAGGGCGATGTTTTACCGCTAATCCTGTACTGAAACATCAAGAAGGAAATATAAGAAACAGCCCTTTTAGTAGATACCCAACATTATCCATTTCCTCCTCAGACTTCAAAAACCACAACCCTCCTGTCTGCTGACCTGCAGGGCACATCACACAGGATGCGGTCGTAGAAGAGGATGTCCCTTTTGCCGTCTGATTGGACATGTAGGGTGGGGATGCAGGACGCGTCGTGGTTGATCACCATGATGCAGGGGCTGTTGAGACGCTTGGCCTGGTGCACCAGCAGGTAGCAGCGCTTGTTGTCCACGTCATTGGCGATGACGAAGCCCTCTGAAAATATGATTATAAATACTGTTAATGCAGTGGCACACTTTTTCCAATTAAAATATAAAGAAATTAATTATTATAAGAGTTTCCCCAGTTTTTAATATGCATTTCTCACCTGGAAATGGCACTTCCATGTCAGCGTGGAGCATCTCAATCAGCTGGGCTGTCTTTGACCCAGGAGCTGCACACATGTCCAGGATCTGAACAGAAACAAAAATAAATAAATAAATAAATAAATATATATATATATATATATATATATATATATATATATATATATATATATATATTTATTTTTTTTAAACACAGCTGTTATCAAACTGTAGGGAATGTGTGTTTTCCCGTGAGCAGAGGCAAGAAAATAACGAGTACTGACAGATTTAACCTTCAAAGACAGCACTTCTTTTACCTTATTATGAGACTCAATCTTCAGGAGGAGAGGAGGGATCATACTGACAGCTTCCTGTCGGCTGATGTTACCCTGAGAGGAAAAACATGGACATGAAGCTAATGTCTTTATTTTCTGGGCGACTTCTGACATCCTTGTTCTCCTTATTTCTTTGACTCACCGACTCCGTCTCGCTGACCAGAAACTGGTGGAACTTCTCCAGCAGAGGAGACTTCCTAATGATCTTTCTGCTCATGTTGGTGTGCCAGGCCTGCTCATCAGGATACCTGAACGAGACAAGCACAGTGTGACTTCTTCTTTAATCTGTGTGAATGGAGTCAAGTGACTACATGTGTCTGTGACATGTAGTCTTTGGATAAACCGTGTGAAGTATTACCAGCTGAGAGGCTGTGGTGCCTCCATCTTCTGGCCATCGATCTCCACCTCCTGAATATCCTTAAAGTATTTTTCCTTCAGACAGTGGAGGATCTCTTTGGCATGACTAGAAGGAGACGGAGAGAGGGAGAATTTGAACATGTGATCCAACATCCAAAAATCCAATAATTTAAAAGCACTGTCTTCCTTTCAAGTCCAAACACGAGAGCTAAGATCAAGAGACTGTAGATGTGCAAAAAAGCGTTTTGTGTCCTGAAAAATGGGAATTCAAAAGGTGGGAAATGTACAACAGATAAAGTAGTATAACTTCTAAGATTTCTAAAAATCTTGAGTAGTATCTTACGTCTCTTGGTAATTTTATAAATGATCCTACAGATTCACAAGTCTTAAATGATGATCTACGGGGTGCGTACACTGACTGGAAAAGGCACATTTTGTGCTGAGCATCACACAAGAGAAAGAGGATGAACTGGGCTAATAAATCTGTCCTTCTCACCTCTTGTATCCAGTGATGCGGATGGTTGCTGGCAGAGGTTCCCTCATGGCATCCATAAACTGTTCGAACTCTCCATCGGGCACCAGGCCCTGTTCCTTGTAGTAGTGCTCGAACAACTTATTTTCCTTGACGATGTCGGCATAGCCAGCTCCCCAGCCCTGAAACACACGGATCCACGGATATCATTGTGGGTCATTGATAACTGGAAAAGCAACACAGAGCCTTTCAAATGATTCAAAAATGTTCAAAAATCCATAAATGTAATATGGAAAAATATACAGAATTGCAGAACATGTAATTTTACATATTAGGATAGTCTAATTGCCATTTCCATCATACCTTAGGCACTCACTGGCCTCTTTATTAGGTACATCTGTGCAATCAAATGCAATCCAATGCAACAGCTCTGCTTTAAATTCTACATTTATTATGCTTATACGTTTTAGGTTTTTGTTGGCATTCTCAAAAAGGGGATAATTCTACTTTCTGTTTATGATTAAGGCCATAGTTGGTGATGGTGGTGTATTAGGGTGCATTATATTTACTGGTGTTCCTAATATTTTGTCCACGCAATTTACATACATGGGGGGCAATTTATTGGTAACACCAATCAATGTAGTGCACTCCAGTACGCCGCCGCCGCCACCACCACCACCACCACTTAGTACGACCTCAGTAATACACATAAAGTCTCTCCAAACAACAAAGAGACACGGAAAGTTAAAGGTGACAAGCGGCCACACCTGGCTTTGAAAATAGTTGAGTTAACGGAAGCTAGTTTCATAGTTTCATAAAGATGCAGTCCTCAGCTCCCCTGGCCAATAGCACCGTTAAATAAAAGGTGTTGCATGGCCTGACTGAGCTCCTAACATTAGCAGGAGTTTCAGCAGCAGAAGTAGTATGAAGCTTACAGCGTTGTCTCTGTCGTCTCTTCCTGTAGACTGGTTTTTCTGCCGCTGCCTGGCTCTTTTCCCCATTTCGGAATAGCAGGGGACTCTGGAGAAAAGTCTGCGGAGCGACGTGGTTATAGGACGCAGATAAAAAAAAGTGTATCACAGCTCGGCTAAAATTGTGTTTCTTCTGTGCGTTAAACGTGTTGCCTCTGACGCACGTGAGTCAGGACCTTTCCGGCTGGTCCTAAACTCTGCCTGACATAAAATAATAAAAACATTTCTATTAGTTCGGAACATTTCGTGTGATTCTTGAGATATTATCACATCGAATTCTAAATTTAATTGCTATATTGTAATATAAAAATCGCACACTTTCGAAACAATTTTCTTTGATATACTGTATATATTCTAATATTATAATTGCATTTATTTACGGCTTGAACGTCGCACAAACAAAGTTACAAGCGTACTTTTTTCTAATATAATGTATCAGTGTAGCAGGCGGCAAGGTAACTAGGTGATAGTTTACAGCAGGTAATATATTATGCAAACTACTTTATGAATATTTATTTATGACGCAGTTGAAAACCGAGCGTTTTGATTGGTTAATAAGATTTAAAGCCATATATGTTCAGGGCTATGATTGGTCTTCGGAGGGAACCCCATGAGGTGGTGTGTGTGTGTGTGTGTATGGCATGATTTATAGCATGTCCGTTTTAACTCGTATAAAAGCAATACAAACACTCAAATTGACATTCTTTACTGCTGAAATGTTATGACAGTTCCTAAAGCGACCCAGAATATATATGGAAATATTTCAATGCAGAGGCAGCGGTACCACAGCTATGCTATTTGTTTTCCTAGGACGGCGAAGTCATGACCCGCCCTACTCTGCCTCTAATTGGCTTACCCTGATATTCGTAGTCAAACTAACCAATCTTAGTCGTCACGCCTAAACCCACCAGCCAATCAGAGGTAGAATAGGTCTGGTTTTGTCTTTACCATCCTAGGACAAGAATGGTCTCAGCCGGGTATATCTAGCTCTTTATACAGTCTATGATCTAGCTGCAGCCGCAACACGACACACCCGCTGTACTACACGACACACCTTTTGCATAGGTTTAACCCATTGGTGTAGACATATAGAAGGGGCTGGTTTGGGTTAAGGTAAAGGGTCAGGGGGTGTGTCGTGTAGTAAAGGGTGACTGTGCAACACAGCAGCTAGAAGCATCTCTCCACCGCCGTGATGGACGCCCTAATCTCCAGACTCTTCTCCTCGGAGGAAGAGGAACTGTACATTCTGGACTGTTTGGCTTATTTTATGTTTTTTATGGCAGCGTGCACTTTCGTGACTCTGCTTTTCGAGAATGTCCCCTACGGCCGGTATGCCACCAGCAAATACGGATTTCCAGTAAATGTCAGGTTCGCCTGGTTCGTGCAGGAGCTGCCTGCTTTCCTGCTGCCTCTGTGTCTGGTGGTGTGGACATCAGCTAAAAAAACATCACTTCTGCCCAATCAGCTGATCATAGCCATGTATTTCTGCCACTATGTTCAGAGGTAGGTGATCACATTCAGTGTCACCATGAACCTACACCTATGGCACAAGTTAATGTTCAACTAGTTTCATCAGCATACTGTAATAGATGGTTCCCAGAGTGTGTGTCTGTGTGTTTGTAAAGCAGCTGTTCCATCAAATAAACTAATATCTGGATAATCATCATTCATTATTGTGCACAAGAAGAGGTCAGAATGTAAATATGTGCATTCCATTATATTAGTACTAGTTAACTAATAGATTTTTGTATATCAAAGCATGTATTTGAAATAACATGTTGCATTAATATGTTTTTTCCTGCCACAGATCCCTTATTTATCCGTTTTTAATTCGAGGAGGTAAGCCAACCCCATTCGTCTCATTCGCCCTGGCCTTTGTTTTCTGCATCTATAACGGCTACATGCAGATCAGGTACCTGAGCCATTATGCCGATTACCCTGCAGATTGGGTTACGCATCCATGCTTCATCACAGGTAGGTTTTCTGTGTCTGTAACTCCCCCACTTTTTAACAAGGGACATGTGAATGTGTGAAATAGATCTAGTTTTGCTGAAAGACTCCCAACACTCATTGCAAGTAGTGCTGCATTAGCACAGGAGACATAATAAGTTGATTATAGTTTATAATGAAGGATGTTGTCATGAAAAAATATTACAAATAGCTTTGAAAGACTTTAAACATCTCTACAAGAAGAATACACAATTTCAGTCAACATTTGCATGTAATTAAACATAACCAATGTAAGTACTCGGTTAATAAACTACAAAAAAAGTACAAGTTACTGTTTTGTTGTAGTATATCATATTGTGTGCACTGTGTGAGTGTGGATAAAATAATATGAATAACAGTATTGGATAAAGTTGAACTTAATTAGAGTTGAACAGAGTATGATACACAGTCAGGATATCAGGATGTCAGTCTCACCCTGTTCATCTCTTCTACCCCTTTTCTTTCCCTTCCCCTCATCATTATCCATTAGAAATCAAATTAAATGGCCAAACTTTGCTTAAAAACAGGCCTATCATTCAAATCTATTGGTCCATTGTGTATCTTTGTTTGGCTCCTTTGGCTCTTTAAGCCAAACTGAGGAAATGGTCATTTTAGAATTTAAGTTTTTTACTGTCCCTCAGCTCCCCCTTACAGTCGCTATAAAATTGTGTATTTGGAGCAGATAATGACAAAGTGAAAATAGAGTACTACTCAGATAAAAATAATGTATTATGAGAAGAAATGAAGAAATGTGAAAAGTTGTAATCAGCACAGTTATTTGCCTTTGTACTGTGAAATATAATGTTTGTTTTATTATTGTGCATATGAATAAAATAAAAAATATAATATAAAGTAACATTTTGTTACATCAAATATTGTTCTACCATCCCAACGGGGTCAATGGGGGCAGATTTTCAATTAGTGGTATATATGGTATATACTGTATACACTATTTCTATATATTATTTTATATATTACACACTGTCTGGAGTAGTGAGTAGTTTGTGTAAATGGGGCAGTCAGTACTATTATTAATCTCTTACTGACCTTCATATACGTCCCCATTTTCAGTAAATATGATGTCAGAAATCTATATTTATATTGCCTGATAATAGAGATGTGGTAATCATGATGTCTGGAACAAGGCTGGATGTCCAGGATGTGTAAGTGGTCAGACTGTAAATAACCAGGACACATTATTTATAAAGTAAATGCTATATTTCAGGCATATCTTACAGTCCCTGAAATTTGTCACCAGGACTTTGAGGATTTGATTTAACCAGATTTGATTGACAGTCCACTCTTAATCTGAAAATGACTTCCACTCATCAGATTCAAATATACTGTAGCTCCATTCTGATTGGTACTCAGGATTGTGACATCACCTTTTGCCAGCTGAGCCCCGCCCCCTCTTCACACCAGAGCACAGAAAAAAACAAAAAAAAATAGAAAATGTCTCATTGAACTTTGGCACAAAAAAAAGGTTGATTCGATGCAGGACGACATCACTCACACTAAAGAGCCGATAGAGAAAATAGTTTTTCAGGGCAGCAACATGACATACAAACACTGCATGAATAATGTAACTTTTCAAAACACAGTTCAGCTGTTTGGCTTTTGGTCAGTAAAATGTCACACTAAAGCACCTTTTGGTTGGTTGGTTTCCAGGGTCTGCTCTGTGGTTTGTTGGCTGGCTGGTGAATGTGCATTCTGACCACATCCTGAGAAACCTAAGAAAGCCCGGAGAGACCGGTTACAAGATTCCCACAGGTAAAGCCTTCAGTCATCAAAACACTAGGACCAATTATTTTTCCCACCACAGCGAACAGGTTTTATACTCATATTACGTCTCGCTTTCAGAGAAGGGAAACTTCAGTCAAGAAGTTACAAAATATGTTTAGTAAAGTGCAGCTTTTAAGTACATTTGAGAGGTATTGATGCTATAAACTGTACTGTAACTCCTCTACACTGTAGTCCTTTTACTCTTTATTCACTGTATTTGTTGGCTGTAGTTACTAGGCCACCAGGTCCATCTATAATTAAAAAAAAACTTCGATTTTAGACTCTGAAAGGGTCCATTGTTCTCAGCGAGTATTTTTAATTTTATATACAGGACACTTACTATTACATCGTGGTGCCACTTCTACTTTAGCTGAGAGTTTAAATACTTTTTCCAGCACTGCCGAGGAGTGACATAAAAGTCAAGAAAGCAGTAATTACATCATGGCACAGAACACAGCGGTCTCTGCAAGATGCTAATTTCCCAGTGTGGTCGCATGATTATACAGGATCACACTGGGAGCACAATCACAGGTTGTCACTAGTTATCTTTGCCTTCCCGCCATGCCCTCTGTGAGCCTTTACATTCGTGTATGAAAAGCTTCTTGCTGCTTTGACTCTAATGTGGTGCAACTCAGCTTGAGCGCAAGTGACTCACAATACTCGTAGAGCTCGCGTGTAGTTTTGCTTTAGCTGACACAGAAAGAGTAATTTTTCTAAACCACAGGGAGTTGATAGTAATCATATTAGACGGCAAATCAGCCCTACACTGGAACATGCACATTATGTGTCACTCTACACTATGGTGGCCAGACTGATTTGTGACTCATGCTATATAAAGCTTTCAGTCTGTGAACTGTAAAAAATATTAATCTAAGAGTTAGATGAGAGGGCTGGTACCGCTTTCATGTTTGTATGGTTAATATGAAGCTATAGTCAGCTGTTGCCTCCATTAGCTTTGCTTAAAGATTTGAAACTGGGGGAAAATGAACTAAATCCACCTTCTCAGCACCTCCACAGCTTAATAATTCATCAGCTCAATAGTTTAATCTGCACACAAGTCAAATCTCCTCTTTTATCTTTGTACACTATGTTAAATCACCTTCTAACTCTCAGCTGGAAAGCAAAGGAAAGTATTTAGTACTCAGGGTGGCAATAGATAATAAATTATGATGGAAACCACACATGAGTTATATTAAAGTTAAAATGTTGAAATCAATTGCAGTACTATATAAAGCCAAAGATTTTTTTAAATCGAGTTCCGTTATGCACCTTATACTATTCCTTTATACTCCCAACTTACTGTGTGGAAGTGTGGCAAAATACACACTAATCCAATCTTCATCCTTCAAAAAAGAGCCATAAGAATTGTAAACAAAACTACTTATAGAGAACCAACAAACCCACTTTTTATTACGTTAAAAACACTAAAATATAAATATCTATAAATATCTGGTTGACATGAAAACTGCCCAAAACATGTACAGAGTTAAAAAAAAAAAAAGTCAACTGGAGAGGAACCTGTATGTTCAGGAAGCATTCAGAGAGGCATTCATAGTCTTAAAATCAAAGGAGTTAATGTATGGAACAACTGCAGTGAAGATATAAAAACACGTGGAGCGCTAATCACATTTAAAAGACTCTTTTAAAAATAATATATTGAATGGATATTAGATGGATTTTTGATGTTGATGGTTTCTTTCCAACCTCGTTTGATTTGATTGTGAATAATTAAGCTTTGATGTTAATCATAAAGTTTATTTATTTAAACTTTAAAGCAAAAAAAAAAAAAAAGGAAGAAGAAGGGGGAAGGTGGACTAGAAAAGTGTTTAACTTCTCCCTACTCCTTTTCAAACATGGAACACTATCATTTTGCTTTAAGAAAAAAAAATCCTTCTTTTAAAATACGAAATGAAAGATTTAGACTAAATTAACTAAAAGTATTCCCCCAAATGTTGGACTGTGTCCTTTTAAAACAAGGGATGCATCACTCCACTTGTATAAGATGTTGAAAGAAGTCGATTATCCCGGAAAACTATTAAGTGCGCTTGCCTTTTTTTTCACCTTTAAAATGTTTTTTGAATGTTTATCTATCAGTTTATTTCTTATCCAGCTTCACTGACATTTTTAAAAAAGCAGTGTAAAGGTTCTGGGCTTCGCTCAGCAGCCAATTTGCACTCAAGGCTGCAACATGACTAAAAACAGATGGAAAAAGGTGGATATTTTCTACAGTGTATGACCTTTACCATGTGGAAATGGATGTCATTCTATGAGATGTGACTCGTAAGTAAGGGGGGCGTTGGATAAACAAGATTTTGGCCCATTTCCAAATTCCTTTTGACAAATAGCCTGAGGGTCGGTATGTATTGGAAAAGCAAAATAAAATCTACCACTCTGCTTTTTCAGCTCACACACTGTAATAGGAAAATTTAAACCACACACCGGTTGTTGGCTTTTGTAAATCAATCAGTAATCATAGCAGCTCCTCAAAGAGAATTGGCTCCGCTCACCAGCAATAGCAGTCACAACAATAGCACCTTGAGCCTGAACTCGTGCTGAACCTGTTGAAACAATCTGTCCCGGACCCTTATGGAAAATAAAGTGAAGAAAGGCGAGGCGGGGGGGAGCTGTGAGCTCTGTTGCTCCAAATGAACTTCCAGGCATGTCTGGAATCCCTGCAGCCAAGAATCTGCCATTTTCACATAGAGGGTAGCAGCACTACCGCACACACGGCCTGCAGTCAAGTAGTGAGTGCTCAGCCACCTATACTGAGCAGTCCATGCACTTTGAGCTTTTAGCAGTGTGCAGATTCAAAATCACATTAAGAGATAGTTGAAAACGACATGTAGTTGCTGATTTCTGCTACATGGAAATCCATAAAATGCTATTTCTCCCTTAAGGTAAATATTTGGGTTGTTTTTGCTCCGGTGAACATATGAACAGACAAGCATACCTGTCCTCATTTCTATGCCTTCTACCCGCAGGCGGAATGTTTGAATATGTGTCTGGAGCCAACTTCTTAGGAGAGATAACAGAGTGGGCAGGCTTCGCTCTCGCCGGCCACTCTGTTCACAGTTCAGCCTTCGCCCTCTTCACCACAGTGGTCCTCGCCAGCAGGGCTGTGGCCCACCACAAGTAAGAAAAATAACACACACAGAGACACACAGGAAGAAGGTTTTCATAGAGTGTATGGCTTACTGTGAAGCAAATACTTGTATTAATGTATGAAAATGGCTCTTTCTGCTCTCTTTGCAGATGGTACCTTGCTAAGTTTGAGGACTACCCGAAAAGCAGGAAGGCGTTGATTCCTTTCCTCCTCTAGAAAACACTACAGGCACTGAAAGCTTTACAAAAAAAGGTATTTGCTTACAGTGCCTGCAAGGAACATTCCCATAATATTTTTTCTAATGTAGCTCTGATGTCAGAATAAACACTGAAGATACAGATTTTTTTTTCTTTTTTTGTCATTGGAAACAGATTGAAACACAGGTCTCAGGCTTGTTAAATGATCTCATCTGAGCTGGGAGCAAGCAACAGTTGAAAGCCATCATCTTAAAAAGATTTTTATTGTTGCCATTACTTTGGTAATAATGTCCATAAAGCACCGAGGAACCTCAACAACAATGAACTGAATGTGCTGGAAGTGTTGTGCCTGCAGGAGAGGCAACATTTAGCGTTCCTCCAGAGGAAATAAGATAGTGAATGGAGCATACCTCAACAGTAATACATTGGATTTATAACACTCTGTGCAAGCAATAAATAGCTCTCTCTCTCGTTTTAAGACTCTCCGCTGATCTGCATATTCTTCCAGATGGAACACGAAGCTGGAAATGCAAAGCGGACATTTCTCGTTTTCACTCATCCTCAAGAGTCATCTGTTGCAAATCTATCTTTTTAACATCCATTTGAATTAAAATTGATGAGTAAGGGACCTTAAATTAAACTCAACTCATTTTCCTGCCTCTGGATGACTTTTCTATGGACCGCCTCAACCCCCCTTTCTCCTGAAGGAGAGGCCAAAATGTAACCGCATCTCTGTCCTGTAAAGACTGAGACTGTAGCAAGCCTGTCCCCGGACATTGGGCTGCAGGGAAATCAAACGAAGATCAAGCATAGCTCTCAATAACTCAACCATGCCTGAAATGAGAAGAATTGAACGTTGCCCCAACACATCACTCCTGTCAAGGTTTTCGGGGACAGTTGTGGAGGTATTAATAAACCGAGAACGAAGAAGAAAGCAGGAAAATAGAAAGGAAATGCAGCTATGAATCCTCTCCATCTCTTTTAGTATGGTATTGTTTTACAGTACATTGATTACAAGCCACATCTTTACTTTTCAGCAGTCATGTCATACTAATAATTTGCCTTGTACTGCCATTTTTTTAAATCCAGATTGGAAACCAGTTTAATTTTCTCATCACTTTGGTAAAATCTTTTAGTACATAAACTCATGTACTAGAGAAAATGACACATTGTCGCCGATTAAGCTCGACATTTCACAGCAAACTGTAGATCAATGTTTATACTGAAGCTTTAGTTTCCAAATTGTGCCTTTGCCCAGAGGTTCCAGCTGCAGCTCCTTTCCATAACTCTTCATCAGATCCCTCTTTTCACACTGCAAGACATCTTCCAACAACAGTCACAGCCAAGGTCATGTCATTATGAATTTTAAAAAAGGGGTTGTATGTAAAATAAATTTATTTTGTCATCATTTTTACACATGGTGTGTAGTCAATAAATTATGGGACCGCCTGTATGTGAGCATGATGAAAAATGAAGGCTGTGTGACGCTGAAGGCTACGCAGACTGACATCCTTCATGTTCGAGGTCCCTGCTGTCTGTCTCTTCCAGGCGATTTCCTCTGTGTATCCTCTTTATCCACGCTTCTCGTAATTGCATCACTATATTACACCAGCAGCGTTTACTGAGGCTGCCATCGGACTATAATGCCATTTGTCTTCAACGGGACACCGAGGGATTTTCTTTTTATATGCAAAGCATTTCAATGAACTGTCTTGTAACTCACAAACTCACACTTTCATGTTTCTGTTCTGCAAATATCAGGCTAGATCTACACACTGCACCACCTACAGGAAAGAAAAGCAACTTCTGTGGCAGTTTAGACCTGCAATGTCACCTCCTGGCAAAGATAAGAGTAGTCAATGTGCAGTTTTGCTATTTTTTGTGGCCTTTTCTTGTCTATATGTTTTTACCTAGAATAAAACCTAAGTTCTTAGGACCCTCTCTGTCCCTTTATAAGCTAACCACAAAGGCAGTCCTGTTGGTTCAAAAAAGACACACAATACACTCTAATTAACATAACTTTTAGGTTTAGGTGGTTTCAAATACGTAATAAAAACATGATTAATAAAAAGCTAAATATGTGAAAGAATTGCATTAAAACAAATGTAAAGACTCATATGTGCTAACAAAAGGACAAAAAAGTGCATTTCACTCATACAAATGGTGCCAATGTTCAAATGTATTAACTATATTATTCCTTTCGTGTTGATGGAGCACATTAGCACGTCTTAAATGCTGCTGTCCTGTTACTTTGCTTCTGTTGGTGGTACAGGTTGACAGTTGGCTGTTTTGTACAGCAGACATTTTAATTTGTAGAAGAATCACTCAGTAATAACAGAAGTCATGGCCAGTAGCATGGTGTGACTTTTCTACTAAGCTAGCTCAGTATTTTGGCCAAGAGTATGTGCTCTACAATGTAGCATACTGTTAGCTGCTGTTGGCTAGCTTTTTTAAAAGTATCTTTTGATGGCCTCTTCGCAACTGCTTTCATTTTACAATTATCACCACAGTACTACAACATTATGTGTACGTTTTGCCTGCCTTCAGGAGGTAAATGTTGTCTAATGAGGAAACAGAATTGGGTGCAATATTTTCTACCCCAGATCCAGTTATTTTCAGTGAAAAGTCAGACATATTACCTCCATTGGGTACAGAAAAGAACACCCTCTGGCAGACAAAGATTGTAGGCAGCGCTGTTTCATTTGCTGTTACACATTTCTGTAATTATGTATGAATTATGCAAGAGTAACAACTGAAATGTACACACACAACAATAACATTTATTTTACAGTACTTAATGTTTGCATTTGTTTTCAAGGCTTTCATATTGTGAATGCTTGCTAACTAACCGGATCACCTAAATGGAACAGAGCCATTGTTAATGTAATTAGTAATCTACACATGTGCTTTTCCTGCTATGTCAAGTCAAGATGTCTGCCGTGAAAAAGCTCTCCGGTTCTTTGCATCAATGGCACTGTCCTCATTATACTATATGGCTGACAAACCCCAGGCAATATGCTTATGTGCAGACATGTGAAATAACCGTTGATATAACAGTGTAAATGCAGCTTTCCACTAATGTGGGTTAAATATCTAGAACATGCTGCGGCCTCATTACCATTCAAGCCGCATGCAGCCTCAGACAACTGCCTAGTTCCTTAATATTATCTGCTGTTACTATTATGCCTGTAAGCATACTGTTGACTCCTCCAGCCCTGTCTTTGTTTATATATATATATATATGTGTGTGTGGTGTGTGTGTGTGTTCACGTGTGTGTGTTCATGTGTGTGTGTGTGTGTTAGGCATCTGTCAGCTATGGTCCACTCGTCACCAATGTGGTAATCCCATAAAAGCTGACAATGAGGCAAACCAGCCTTGAAATCACACACACACGCACACTGGCACACAGCCGCAGCGTTTGGCTTGAGCCGAGACTGTGACATGAAGGATGAGAGGAATAACCTATTCAATCTGGTGTGTCACTCAAATGCCTGCGTATCGCACAGTGTATGATACAGAGGCAATAGAAAGAAGATAGTAGATTTCCACAGGCTTACAGTGGGAGTGTGCAGCTGCGCTGATGCCTGAGTGTGTTACAGAGAGAGCTACATATCCTAGCTGACACATAGTTTGCTCTGGGGGGGTTTTCCTTGAGTCTGTCACATGCTGCACGTGAGTAGCAGGGGCGGGCATTATGCAAGAAGCTTTCTCCCTCACTCTTTTTTTTCATGCATCCCAGAAGGTCTTATCCAGCCTGCCTCCCCTCCATCATAGAGCTTAATGGGCTGGGAGATGGGGTGTTACTGGGGCTGGGGCCGTATACACACTTTGGAGTGATCAACACCACCTGCTGTGTATTGCCCCTTGAAAATGAGCATTTGGATCCAGGGGCGGCAGCGTATATCTGAAATAATAAACAGAAAAGGGAAGCAGCTCCATTTACACTTAGACACAGTGAAAATGCTCAGTGTGTTAGCATGTGGAATGCAATGTGGGTTTCTCCCGTTTGTATGTATGTGTGTGTGTGAGCAGCATTTCAAGGCCAGAGGTTGTGATTATGCCCCCTAGCAGTATTTCAGATGCCAGCTGACAACACAATGTGGTCTCCCTCTCTACTGTTTATGTGAATTATATTTTTGTTGAACGCTCATGTTGCTTTGCCCCCCCCCCCCCCCAAAAAAAAATACAGTGGGCTTTTTTTTTCGGGCAGAGCCGTCCTAAATAGAGGTGCCCTTACATATACATTTGTAACATCTTTCTAATTTCAGTTCAAATATGTGCCATTACCCTAAAATAGCTATTTGTGTTTATATTGTTAACAAACTGTCATTCCTGCGAGATTTAGCCACTGTCCTCCAGCCTCATATTGATGAGGGGGATCCCCTTTGAACCAACCCACCCATTGGTGAAGTGGGAGTAGTGTACAAGGACCACTGGATCCCCCAGGCCCTTCTCCATGGGCGCCTTATTCATTATAGACGTTTTTAGTATGTACTTCATTTGTTCTTCAATTAAATATTTATCAAAATCAAAATTCATATATTTGTTCTATGCAATTCATCACTCCGCCGGTTGAGGAGTGATGAAGGAGTGGGCGGATGGGGGGGCGCAGTCATGGTTTAAGAAACCCCTCGTAAAGCGCATGCGCATGGATTTGAAGAGAATACGCCATATTGAATTCCCGTAGGAATCGACTAGCGTTTTTTTCCCCTGCTAGCGGTGTAAAGGGGCCACTTTATCAATGGTCCTAATTCGGTTTTAATGTTTAAAAACGTATCTTTTCGTATTCCCCGGACAGCATAGCTACATTTCGAAAGGTCCAGGAGGAGGCGCAGAATCACGACGGGCTCGCCAGTGTGAGTTAGATACTTGTCGGGGAGGGGGGTTTTTAACCAGAGAGAGAAGTTGAATGGATCCGAGGGTAGCTTGGATTCAGCCCGAACAGAAAGGACCTGCGAACGCCTTATGGATGCACGTCTGGGAGACCTCTCAGGGAGTACGGACACTCTCCGCTCAGCAGCAGCAGCAGCTCCACAATCAAAACCACAACCAGTGCGTGAATATCGCTGCGCTGACTGTTTTAAAAAATGTGGCATCGAGCAAGAGCAACGGCAGCAGCAGCCATCACAGCAGCAGCAGCAGCATCATGATGATGAACGGCACTGCGATGTCCAACGGGAACAACTCTTTCACCGCGGCTAACACTTCTCAACCAGGTGAGGGGAAAACCTTGCCCCAGAAGACGGGATCTGCCTCTCCGTCGTCGTCGTCGTCGTCCTCCTCCTCGCTGGATTCAGGGACGGACAGCTGCTCAGTAGTAGAGAGGACTATGGGTGGAAATGTTAATAAAAACGTCGGGGGTGCCAATCTGCTCTTTAACTTGAGCGACATGGACAATAATGTCAACCTTTACCACCACCTCAACAACCACCATCACCACCACCATCATCATCACCACCGTCACCTACAGGAGCAGCAATCGGCTCTCAATGTACAGCAGAATGGCGTAAAGCGTCACCAGGTTCACCCATCCGCACCTGTAAATCACACACACGGTCACCATCCAGGCCGGAGGAAAAGTGACAACAAGGCGAGCACTTATGGGATGAATTACCTGCTTTCTAACTGCACTAATGGTAATTATGCGAGCACTTGGACGCCCTGGAAGACGAGGAAGTACAACCCCGGGGTCCTCGGGTGAGTGGCTGAACGCCTCATAATGTCTTGCTCGCAGCTTTAATGGATGAAATACGTTGTTGGTTCTCGTGCAACTATGTGTATTAACTATCATGTTACACACTGCGTTAGACGTTCGTTTCCCAACGCAGTTTTAATACGACAGAGCATCCATTACACTGGAGTTAGGCTGTTTTAGCTGGATAGCAGGAGAAAAAAAAAGCTACAAAAAAAAGCTGCCGTTAGTTGGATAAAGACACCGACAGACACCGGAAGCTCTGTGACATTGTGTTGAAGTTTGAATTGGGAGCTCCCAAAAAAAACAATAATTTGTATCAAATTGTTAAGACGAATAGTTAGGAGACACATCTTATTGAAATCACTCGTGTATCGAGTGGTGCTAATTTTAAATGTATGTATTTTTAAACGGCTTTAACCGGATGTGTGCTTTGAACTGTTTCCCGTTTGCCAACTTGACTAAGCTAACTCAGCTAACTGACGTTAACGGTTCTCCCCCTTTTCAGCAACACACTCAAAGTTAGAAAACCAGAGATTTAAACACGAAATGTAAACGACTTTTTCTCTTGAAGCCAAAACATTTCTGCTGAATTAAAAAGCAGAGTTGAAACGCTAAAATGGCTTATGAAAATAATGATAGAAGATCTTGCTCAGGTTTTAGCTAACGGGGTTGAATAACGCTGTAACTTGTGTAATGCTGGTGAAGTAACTTCTGTTCAGTAACTCTCTCCAGTGTGCCTGAGCTATTCCTGATGATCACCTCATCATAAAGCAGTCCCTCTCTGCACATGTAGGGCATGCTGAAAGTTTAATATTAAAGGAGCAATCTTTATTTTTTATGTTTTACTACTTTAAACTACGTTTTATTACAGAGTGATTGTGATGTAACGAAGCAAAACTTCGTTGTCAGTAAGCTAAATGATGCTCATGTTCTTTACTCTGTTGTAGTCAATTATGAATAATTGGCATTTTTTCCCTAAGAGTTACTTTGGTAGCAGTCACATTTTTCTCTTTTTTTCCAGTTCACTCTTTATTGGAGCTGTCCATCAGTGTGACATAACAGACAGGGGTGGGACTTGTACATATTTATCTATGCACTTATGCACATATTGCTTCATATCGATATCGATTAAAAGAGACTGCTGCAACAATATTAATGTTTGTGAAGACAGTCAGAGTACAGCTTTACTAGTTTTTAGTTGCATCTCAGTTTTTATAACCCCCTCCTAAATTTAAAGGAGTTGCAGGTGTTGTGTATATGCACATGGCCAAACTTGTTGACAGTAAGAGCTGTGTAACTGAGCATGTACATGTTGGAGTATATATTTTTAATGTTATAATTGTGGTTATTTTGCTCTGACAGAAGCCCCCCTCACAATGCAAATGCCCAAAGAATTTCCAAATGTGTTACAGGAACTTGTGATATTTGTAATGGCCGGTTGCACCCATCTGGGAATTTTCTGTACAAGGGATTGGTGTTTGTCATGAAAGCAGCTCCACATGCTCGACGCCAAGTTGCTCAGCTGCGGTGACCTTTTTGTCGACTGAAATTTTTATGATTTTCGTTGATAATTTGTTCCGCAAATCGTAAAAGAGCAACATCTTTCATTTGCTGTGGTAATTCGTTGTTCTACAACTTTTCTAATACAAGTTTTGGCTTGTACACTAGCAGCTCTTGCAGTGGTTTGCCTTCAGGGACGTCCTTTGAAGTCCTACAAAGAGGGATTTTGCGTTCCAAATTGAAAATACAATGGTTGCTTCACTGTGGCGGGATTTAAATTCTGGGGATTTGGATTTGATTAATAGAAAACTATCTGTTAAACACATCTACTCTAATATAGAGACAGGGCTGTAGTGATAGTGTGGTCATAGACTGCAACATTGAACCCTGTTGATCACTTAAATATTGTGGCCTGAAGTTATAAAATAATGACGTTTGACTCTAAACCTGTGTCAAGGGCGGCTGTAGTAACACTTATTTTGACTATGGGGTGCCCCACAATACCTTTGCCCTCAGTCAATGGCATGTATGGGCCCTGGCCTTACTGGCTTGCTGGCAGAGAGTTTTCACTAAGGATTGGGCACATGGGCTGACTGCATTTCCTCCAGGGCTCTGGTAATTGATTGTGACAGTCTCCCTGTTCTGTATTTCACACTGACATCATGGCATGCATTCCTAGAAAAATGAATGGCCACGGGGTTGAACAGAGATCCACTGTTCTGAGGCATTTGACTGGTCCGAAACCTTTACATTTTATGTGCCCCTCCGCTGCCAAACACAAAAAACCATATCTGCAATAACAATAAGACTGTGTAACTGTGAGTAATATGGCCCACAGCGGTTCACTAAGCACTCTTTTTCACATCCCTCTCAAAACCTCGGTGCACAATCAGAAATCATTGTTTGTGAGGACCAAACGTCCTCAGTGATGTTACGATAAGAATTCTCCAAAGTCACCATCCATCCTTACTATGACCCTCTGTAGTACTTGCTTATTTCTGGGTAAGTGGTTTGGTGGACGGTTAGGGTTACACTGCATAGGACTTGCTTTAGGATTGGGTTAGGGAACAGGCTTTGACTCAAATGACTATTGATCCTAAAAAAAATGTGATTTTTGATTCTGGTTTCACAAACTCACGACTCTAAAATAATGTTAATTAAAAAAAGGGGAAAAAATATCTTCAAACAGCTATAAATTAAAGGACCAGTGTGTATGATTTAGTGGCATCTAGTGGCAAGGTTGCAGATTGCAACCAACTGAATACCCCCACCCCCCACCCTTCCAAGCATGTAGACTATAGACTATACAGTGGCCACAAAGCACACAAAACAAGACAAAAAACACTGTTTAAGTCCTCGCTAGAGGCGGTGTTTGGTTTGTCTGTTCTGTAGAAACATGGTGGTGCAACATGTCAGGCTTCATGTAAGAGGACAAGCCCTGTATGTAGACATAAAGGCTTCATTCTAAGGTAATTAAAACGTCCTAATAAATGTTGTGCACCATTTCTGACAGGTCGTCTTCACTAGTTGCTGCTAAATTCAACACACTGCACCTTTAAGCTTCAGACATGTCCAAATCAGTCGAGTCTAGTTTATACTTAGCCAATTTCAACATCAGTGCCAATATGAATCCAGTGTATTGCTGTACATCCTGTTCTTCTGCAAATCTGACAGGCTTTAAAGTAAAGTAGAAACATCGACTACACAATAGTATTTCCAGTAGGATGTATTATACTGTTACTCTGCTTTCCCAGCTCTGGCATGATGTGGGTTAACCAGAACAGTGATAACAAGAAAGCATATCTTGGGCCATCTGGAGAGGGTTTTTTCTTTTCTTTTTTCCTAATAGCATGCCAGATTTCATATCTGTGTTTAACTCGATTTTTTGAGAAGATTTCCTCATCTGATTGTTAGTTCTGTACAAGTTTGCAATAAAAAAAAAAACGAAACACTCCAAAACGGGAGATATTTTTCAAATCATGTACAGTCTGGTTTCTCGGTCCAGGTGTCATAACGGTGGCACTGCATGTAGCATACGTGTTAATGAGGTGAGAATATGAGAATAACCCTTGTTTGTCTCTGTTTTTTAATGCCAAGACTCCACGAGGAGGTGATGGACTTCTATAACTTCATGTCTCCACGACCAGAGGAGGCAGCTATGAGGAAGGAAGTGGTGAACCGGATAGAGATGATCATCAAGGAGCTGTGGCCCACTGCAGATGTAAGATACACACATACACCATACACCTCTGTGTATTTGGATCAATTCTCCACCTCAGTCGGGATCCTTATACTTTAGAGGGCGATCTTTTAAATCACACAGGGCATTCTTGTAAGGGCCGGGGGGGGGGGGGGGGGGGTTATTGGCACGCTGACAAACGTTGATCTCAGTTGCTCATAAATCACTGTTGAGATGCTGTTTTTTTTAACATCAGTTTATTTTAGGTCAGACAGTGTTTGTACAAGATAATACCAACATATAGTATATTTATGCTGTATTTTTTGTGTTCCATATACTTTTACAGGAGTTTTATTTAGGTGAGTCAGAATTTGCAGAACTTTTATTTGCAGTTATCTTATTTGGTAGTTGGTCTGCCTACTTAGAAGACTGTCAAACATGCTTAAATTTACAGGATTTTTTAATTAACTGTGCAGACACTTATTAAGTAAAGATAGTATAAGTTGTAACACCTTTGCCGCAAGTTCTACAAACAGACTTTTTGTAATCATATTTTTAGTGTATTTCTATTTCCTCGTGCAACATTAACATTCAAAGCGCACTGATTTATATTTGGAGGCCCTTGCTCTTTATAGAAGTAGAATAAGTGGAGGACCTCGCAGCAGGTTGGGAAGTGCTGTTCAGCAAGGTGAGGGTTGATGTAATGCCTCTTCCCATTACTTAATCATGTAAAACACGCGCTGCGGTGATTTGTTGTCTGCCAGTCTCACTCTCTCTCTCTCTGCCCCCCACTTCCACTGTGAGCCAGATTGTCAGGTAAATGGATCATGCCTCTGATTTGTACCAGCTCCCTTTTCATTTCAACCTATTAATCCCGGCCTGTCTTTGTGCTATTGCCTTGTCGTATTTCCCAGACGGGGGGGGGGGGAAAGGAAAGAACTCCAATCGGCTTCCTTTTTGGAGTGCTTTCACCCGCAGACCCTAAACAGAGCGTACCACCACTGCCCACCCCCCCCCCCCCCCCCCGTCTTCCAGTCGGTCATTGTATACTTACTTTGGCAGCGATGTCAACTTGGCAACGTGTGTCGTCTCTGAAGTGGAGGCCGGAAATACCTTGTTCCTGCTAGTTTGCAAACATTTCAGCCGCTTATATACATCGTCACCACAAAACAAGCTGTTGTGTGATACAGGATCTGTACTGACAAAAGCTCTTCATGGTTAGACTGACCTATAATCTGAGAGACCATGAGAAGCAGGTGTTAGGTCCTCTTGGAGTCCTGCGTTTTCTCTCTAGTGTCCTCATGGCTCGTTGATATTTGCTCCCCATGTTCATATTTTAACACTTCATTGTGTTTCTGCAGGTCCAAATATTTGGCAGTTTCAGCACAGGGCTGTACCTCCCAACCAGGCAAGACCTTATTATTTATAATGAAAGAAAACTGCTAAACTGCTAATGAGCATTCTATATTTGGCATGTTTCGGCTCTTCAGTATTTTAATTGTGACTGTTTGTCTCTTCTTTTTTTTTTCTCCCCCCTCAGTGACATCGACCTCGTGGTGTTTGGGAAATGGGGGCGCCCCCCGCTGCAAGAGCTGGAACAAGCTCTTCGCAAGCATAACGTTGCAGAACCGTTCTCCATTAAAGTGCTGGACAAGGCTACAGTGAGTAATCTGCCATGCTGGTTCATAACAACACACGTCCATCAAACACAGGAGCGATTTTCTTTTACCAAATCGAGCGTAGACACCACAATACCAAACAGACTTATGTCATAGAATTGTTTTATGGCTCGTTTGAAATATTCGCTTTCATATCAATCTTCTTAAATGTTTTTATTCTTAGGTTTTGTGATAATATATTAGCTTCAGTTAAGGGGAAACCAAGCAGGGAATTGGAACAAAAATCAAAATTTGGCAGCACTTTTTACATTCCTAGAAAAGTTGTGTCAGTCTTTAAATGGTCAGTGAGGAGTATAAAGCTTTGGCACCTTCTCTCTTTTTATCTGCAGATAAAAGAGGTGCACTAACCTGCGTGACACAATTAGTGTCTTCCATCTGTTTGCATGATAGGTGGCGTATTCTGCCAGCTGTGGTGGACTTAATGGTCATCTTCCTGTTTAACAGAATATACAGGTTTCTGTTTTCTGCCGTCACAAGTGAATGGTCAGGCTATTATTCCACAGATCCAGAAAAATGCATAAAAAGCCTCAATGCGGATCATGTGGGCCTCAGCTGCGGTGAAGTCAGTGAGTGTTTATAGCAGCAGTCGTAGAGTAGTCGTTTTGAGAATAGTAACTGGGGTAGCACGCACACTCATCCTGTGGGGTGTGCACACGACCAGGAAAACCGCTGCCAACTTCAATGTTGTTTTGACAGACACGATAATAAGTACTTTACGGTTGGATTATCATTTTGTATGAGCGGGTTTCTTTACAAAATGTGATCTAAAAGACTTGTCAGTTAGCGCACACGCTCATGTTGGGGTTTTTTTTTCTTTGATCTCCTCAGGTGATGGCTTGAGCATAATGTTTGTTAACATGCGTCACTTCATCTTCTCTCAGGTGCCAATCATAAAGCTGACAGACCAGGAGACCGAGGTGAAGGTGGACATCAGTTTCAATGTGGAGACCGGAGTCAAGGCGGCGAGCTTCATTAAAGACTACGTTAAGGTGCGACGCTGTCAGAATCCACAGGTTACAGAGACAAAAGTCCAGTTTTCAAGCAGTTTGAGGTCCCTGTATGAATTACAGCCAATGACATGAGTTAAAACCTCCAGACTGACAGATGATGCAAAGTTAGAAAGAATTAAGACTGACATAAAGTTATGTTCCTGCTACTAAACAGTGAGATCGATGTCAGAGTTGACAGTAAACATGGGTCCACAGTTTTATGTGGTTATTTGTAGTATCAGAGGTTGAGATTTTGAACTTTTCAAATGATAATCAGTAAATCATCATTTTAAACCTGACAAAAGCTCTAAACTTAAAAATGAACATTTCTAAGTGTAGAAATTATTTCTGGTTGTAGAAAGAAAAATGTCTTTGCACAAATTGTATCAATCAGGAAGTTTCACACACACAGTGTTTTTGATAACATGTTAGGGCTGAAACAAATAGTCAGTTAATCGATTGAATGAAAAATATTTGGCGACTCTTTTGATTATCAATTTATTCAAGGTATTTTCAAAGCAAAAAAAAATTGTAGTTTCTATAGTTTGAAGTTTAGATGTTTTTTTTAATCATACAGATTATTATGAGGTTTTGTTTGCACAGTTGGTTGGATAAAACAACATTGAAACGCGTCACTTTGGACTCTTAGAAAAGTGAGATGGATATTTCTAGCTGACTTCTGTCACCTTACAGACTGAACAACTAATCATTTAGAATTATCAAAAATATAATTGTAATCTGATTAGAGTTGTAACAAAAGATTATCATCATTGATTAATCTGACAATATATCATTTGGTTTGTTAAATGTCAGAAAACTATGTACGGTGACTTTTTCAACCTGCTTGTTGAAAAGCAGAAACAGAAAAGCAGCAAATTCTCAAATATGGGGGTCTGAATCTATCAATAAACACTTAATAAATGACTTATACGGTTAGGTAAGTAAATAACATACATGTGAGAAACGTATACATGTATGGGTACTGCCGCACCATGTTCTGCACTCTGTAATTTTCCTGCTTTTTTGTCCTGTGCCTGTAAATGAAATCAAGCTACAACATGTTATTAAAGCAATACATAGAAATGGAGGAAGAGAGTAGCAAAAGGTCACATAGATATATTTAAATTAAAAAAAAAAAAACCACCAGAGGAGTCACGTAATTGCCATTTTACAGTGGGGTCTATATACAGAACGTTGGAAATTCCCTCTGTGAATCAGGCAACGCAGCAGTTCAAAGCGTTACACTTTACTTCACTCCAATCTTGTATTGGCTCATCTCATTTCCAGAGTGAAGCTGGAACAGACCCCAGCAACAGCAACAGCAACAGCAACAGCGCTGGCTATAATCTCCACTTAAGTCAAACTGAGTCTGTGTGTAGACGAGAAGCTGCCAAAATCTACGCAGCAAAGGTGAATCTCAGCCCATGGCACTGACAGAATTGTTGCTGGAGGTGGATTTCTGCCTGCTAGAGTTACGCTTTTAGTAGCTTATGCAGTAGAGGAATTCCAGGTGCTAATGTTCCAGCCAGCTGTCAGGTTTTGGCTTTTGTCCTTTTGTTGCTGTTGCATATTTGCATTACATTTCTCTGGGAATACATGTCACAGCTTGAAAGCCTGCTGTTGACAACCGTACTCAGCATTAATCCAGCGATAGCTGATTTGTTTAATGTGCAGGCGAGACACACTCCAGTCCAGTCTTGTCTCATTGAGAGGTCATCATGCCAGTTGGATCAGCGTACCTCCAAGTCTTGTTCGCACTTCTTAAAAGCATATTTTAGAAGTCAACCAAGCCCCTGCTGCTGCTCCACTGGCACAGATCTCACAGACACAAACTGCCAGGAGGTTATTCTGCCTTTTCTATTGGAAAATGAACAGATTTGTAATTCCCATTCCCAGCTCCTCTGGGGGTTTTCAGCACATTATAAAGTCACAGGCCCTGGGAAGCTTCATTGAATACCTTTTTTAGAAAATGTGGCCCAGTTGGAAGCTAGATACATATTTGCACTGAATTTAAATGACAACAATTCAACTGCATCTACTTATTAAAGAGAAAATGGATTGAATCTGTGTGATTTTTCTTAACAGTCAAGGCTTCAGCGGGGATTTTGTGAGATGTAGTTTGCATAGATTTACATTTTGATGCCCAAAAGCTACTGAATTAAATTGTGTTTTGCAAAAATTAAATAGACTTTAAATGGGGGGAAAATAATAATTTAATTGAATGGAATCACCAAATGAAATAGCAATTTAGCTAAAGATGCATACCCCTGAAGGACAACATTACATCCTTATAATCATTTGGATAATTTGCTCTCCCATTTGAACTACCTCTGAAACCTATACACTTAATCTGAAAGCCTCACTTCTCCTCAGTGTCATTCAACCAGAACCAGAGTCCAGTTTTTAATCTACCTTCTTATGTATTCCTTCACTCTTTTCTCTCTACTACCTCTAGTCCACAGTTTGATGTCTGTCTTTTTTTCCACTTTCAGAAGTATCCAGTGCTGCCTTACCTGATCTTTGTACTGAAGCAGTTCCTGCTGCAGAGAGATCTAAATGAAGTCTTCACCGGGGGAATCAGCTCTTATAGCCTCATCCTCATGGTCATCAGCTTCCTACAGGTGCAGTAACACACAGATACACACTTCTAAAGGGGATAACATGCAGGAGGAGGAAGCAGCATTAGTGCAGTTTGGGGTTGCAATGTTTTTGATGATACACCACACATGACCGTACAATAGCTGCAGTGCTATTGAAATATATTCACACATTTTTGGTGTATCTATGCATAATTATCATGTCTCCACGATCTTGCTCTCCAGCTCCATCCTCGTATCGATGCTAGGAACCCCAAGGAGAACCTGGGCGTCTTGCTGATAGAGTTCTTTGAGTTGTACGGCCGCCATTTCAACTACTTGAAAACAGGGATTCGCATCAAAAATGGTGGCGCGTACATAGCCAAAGAGGAGATAATGAAGTCCATGACAAACGGATACAGGCCATCCATGCTCTGCATAGAGGACCCGCTGCTTCCAGGTGTTTATACAATGATTACAGTCAAATAACATACAGTAGATAGCTGACAGTAAGAACAAATTGCTCTGCAAGCTCCAGCAGAAACACATCATCAGACTAGAAGTGAGTCAAGGTAAGACTGTAAGAGATTCACTGTAATAGACAGTTTCAAACCACTTTTCTTTTAACACTTACAAGCATCATTGAGACAGAAACATTTCTAAAGGCAGGACTGTATTACAACGTTAGCAGTGAAAGTTACACCATGATCAATGAGTCAACAAGAAAAGTCATTATGAAAAAGTGAACCTTACACAGATAATGATTTAATGTATTTGCACACATTTTCTTTGTATCAGTCTTTTTAGATTCAAAAGCTACAACCAGGTAATTTAATGACCTGTAGTTGCACCAGTGGTAATACCATTTTAGGTTATTAATACATTATGTGAATTATTTGACTTTTGTGTCATATAGGCCTATACTTTCTGGTTTAAGAAAATATATAACATTTTAAAAAGCTAAAATGAAAATCCATTATAATTAATAGTGTTGTCTCAGTAGGATTTGACAATTACTTATTTTAGTGCCATCCAGTGGTAGTTTTTAAGAATTACACTGTAGCAAATAGCTACAGGACACACAATAAATGGGTCAAATGCAACACATAGACTGCACCCGTTCTTACCTGTATTGTTCTTTTTTTCTACAAACACAGGTTATTCTATTAGAATAAGATGATATATGCAATAATCAGATACAGTTTGTGCACCTGTTGTCTTATGAATGAATTTCATACAGTTTATCACATTAAAGTATCGTAATGATTGACCACAGAACACTTTTTGGCCATACAGTGTAATATTAAATTTCAAACTGAATTAGTGTTTAGAGAAAGGTTGGATATTACTCATACCTACCAATAGAGGTTACTTTAGTCTTTAACTTATTGTTCACGATTGCATTGTGTTTGTCTTGCTTTCATATAGGTAATGACGTTGGCAGGGGTTCCTACGGTGCCATGCACGTCAAGCAGGTGTTTGACTATGCCTACACTGTCCTGAGTCATGCTGTGTCACCGCTTGCACGGTCGTATCCCAACAAAGACTGTGAAAGGTTAGAATCCAGTCCGTTTTTAATAGCGCTGAAGGTACTGTAGATAAAAGTGGCACTCTGCTAAACTCTCCTCTCTTCTCCCCGCAGCACCTTGGGCAGGATAATCAGGTTGACCCAGGAAGTGATCGACTACAGGGACTGGATCATTAATAAGTGGGGGGGCAGGGATCTGGCACGGACGGATAACAGAGGTACCATTCCGCAGACTGCAGTATACAATCCTGTAATGAGGACAAAGCTGCCTGTGCTGTCAGCGATAATGTCCTGAGAGGAGATTCTGGATAAATGATTATTCTCATGCTGACTTCATTAAGCAGATATATTTCATCAGTTAAAACAGAACTTCTTCATTTAATCAGAAACCAGAAACAAGGATGTTTAATAGTCTATGAAAGCAATAAAAAATATGAAACTGATCTATTAATGATCAAAGTAAAATGTGGAATTTTTGTGTGTGTTCGATTTTTGGGTCCAATCCATCCTGAGCTCTTCTTTTTCTTTTCTAGTTTCACCTCCCAAGGAGCCGGTTTCGGAGCAGGAGCCCGGCTGCGTGCTCGGTGGCAGTGTCAGCTCAGAGGAGCAGCAGAGGGACTCGGTTTCGCCCCACAGCGCAGACTCCCCCATGTCCATCTCCAGCCCCCAGCAGCACTCATCAGCCTCCTCCGTCTCCTCGCTCTCTGGATCAGACAACGTAAGGACACACACACACACACACACACACACACACACACACACACACACACACACACACACATCTGCTGTGTGTATTCTTAATGGCAGATGGGAGCATGCAGTGTTGCTCAAATAAATTCTGACATTGACATAACAGCTACCATGTTGAACTCCTGTATGTATGTATGTATGTATGTATGTATGTATGCATAATTCAGTCTCCAGACAGCATGAGATGCACTAGCACTAGCTGGTATGACACACATATGACAAACTGGTAAATTTGACTGACTTACTTCCAACATAACGATGTAATACTGTCACCCGCCTCACATAAAAACATGCTCTATAGCCTATTTTATTGTCTTCTGCCCGGCTGATGGAAGCACATTCAATTTGCATCTTATTTTATTTTACTTAGATGAAACCCACAGAAGCTCAAAGTGACTTACTCTTTGTCAGCCCCTCTCTTCATCTCTGCCTCTTTTGTGTGTTTGGCAGGACTCTGATTCTACGTTGCCGTGTCCCATCCCTCATCACGCCCTGCCTCCATACGCGTCTTTCACGCCCCTGGGCCTGGCTCTACCGCCAGGCCTCAGCATGGGCACGGGCAAGCCCGGCATGGGAGGACACCATCTGCTCATGCCTCCAGGCTCACAGGTGGGCGCACAGCAAAGACGACAGAGACTGTAGATCAGGGACGGGCGAGAAAGAACGGTTTCACATAAGAATTAAGATTGAAAAAGAACGAAAGATGCAAAAGTCAACTGCGATAACAGTGCAGCACCTGGACAGTCTTTAGCTTGCAAATGCTAGAGTTATCTTTTAAGTTCTTATGTTCAGTTTTTTTTCTTTTTCAATTTAATGACTAAATGATTACCTTTTACCTGTCACTAATTATTACTCCTCTCATCCTCCAGGCTCGCGTCTCACTGCCCGGTGGTCTAACCATGCACTCCATACCTGGCAGACAGGTGTGTATAGACACCGGGCTCCCTCCCTTCTTCCACATGCACCCCTCAGCCCATGCTCATGCCCCCGCCCCTTCCAGCCCCCAGCCTCAGCCCAGCCCCCACTCCAGCCACACACACAAGGTAGGAGCCGGATGCCACAAAAAACACACTCAAATGCACTGTCAAGACAAACCTTGTGTCACACACACACACGTCTTTCCATCTCATCCTCTTGTGTCCCTTCAGCGATTCTCTGTCAAGAGTGGTTGTTTTTTTTACTCTCTTTTCACGCTTATTTATCTCTCTTCTCACTCTCTTGAGACTAGTTGTGTGGTACGTTACATAAAAATTGCAATTGCCATCTGTAATCCATAACTGATAGTAAATAATAACGCTGCAGCTCTGAGGCCTGATGTTGCGACATATGCTGTGTTCTTGTTGCCATGGGAAACAAACTAAACTGCCAAAGAGGGCGTTCTTACTGGCAAATAAAGAGCTGATTAAATGTGATATAATTTATTCAAATTATAAAAAATGTCCATAAGGGTTTATTTTGTCACATTACAGTGTTCTACCTATGATAATTGGTTAACGTAATGTGTTTTTTTGTTTGTTTGTCCATCCCATTTGAATATGGACATGGGGGGGATTAGTCAGTATACATAACTAGAACCAATGTTTCATCCCATTATCAAATGACACAAATGAGCAAAGATGGTTTCCTTTTGAGCTCAACATCATTTTTTCTGTGTCCTCCTCTTCTTCTCTCTGCCTCCTCAGAACCAAGTCAAGTTCAACGTGAAGGGCTTCCACAACCCGCCTCTGGTCAACAACGCTGTTCTGACTAACCGCGGACACACACACGCTCACTCGCACACACAGTATACCCGCAACACTTGGCGGCGCAGAAAGAGGGACAGCCTACCGGTTAGCCTCAGCAGATAGAAACCACTCCCCCCCCCCCCCCCCCACTCCTCTCACCCCTCACTTTTTCCTCCCTCTCCTCTCTGGCTGCAAACCCTGGCTCTTCATTCGTCTCGAAGGAGGATGGACAGGCAGACAGAGGACCAGAGACCAGCAGTTTTCACTCTGGGGCTGCCACGACATGGAACAACAGCCCTCAGCTCTGCATCTTCCTCCTACTATCTAAACCTTTCCATTTCTGCATGACTTTTGTTCACACTTTTGTAGATTTTCAGTATTATGTTACTGTCAGTATTTTGTTTTCCTCATCTTTGTTTCAGGTCTATTTCCGTTACTTTTTGGTTTA
The DNA here is from genome assembly GCF_027409825.1 of Scomber japonicus. Lineage (NCBI taxonomy): Eukaryota > Metazoa > Chordata > Actinopteri > Scombriformes > Scombridae > Scomber > Scomber japonicus. Next base: position 23,015,027 of record NC_070592.1, on the reverse strand, counting down.
TTATTCGTTGGACTTGGGGGTGAAGCCATTGCCAAGTTGACTTGACCTCGCCTTGACCCTCGCAGCCAAGCTGCCTGAGGTTCAGTGTTACTATTTTTTTCACAGTTTATACACTTAAGAACAACTGGTTTTTCATTTTTTGTGCAATAATGTTTTTTTTTTTTAACTAAAGTAAATGCTTATTTAATTTTGTGTGTGTGTATATGTAAAAGCATTTTTTATACAATTATTTTATTTTTGTAGAGTTTTTAATTTTGTTTACGAAACCTTTCCCCAGACAACATCTCTGGAGTGTGTGTGTGTGTGTGTGTGTGTGCGCGCATGCGTGTGTTGATATTTCTGTCTGTGCGGGTGTGTGTGTGTGCACCTTTCTGTTATCAGACTGAGATGGACACCAGGTCAAAGGCCCCTCCTCTTCCTCTTTCCCCCCTTTTACTCATGTTGTTCAGTGTGATAAAGAGAACCAGGAACCGAAAGGGATAAGGAGCTCTTATCTTGCTATCCCTTTCATTTTCCTTCATCTGACTTGTGAAAATAGGCGAGGTTAACATAAAGTTCCCTGTGGAAGTTTTGTTCCTCGGTCTAGTTAGTCCAAGGCATCCTGGAGGGAAGTGGAGGGGTGAAAACTGCACCGTGCGATATCCTGAGAAATGAGGGGGAGGATGTAAGTTTTTGGCCTAAAAGAGGTAGCTCCTGGGCATTGCCACCTCAAGATTGTGTACCTCTGTATGTATGTACTGTATGTGTGTCCCTCGTGGGACTGTGCTGTTGCCATATTTCGTCAGTTGGGGGACAGTTGGCAGTGGCCTGCTCGTCTTTCCTTGGCTGTCTTTCTCTCCACTGGAGGTTTTTTTTTTTTTTTTTAAGCTAAAGCTTCCAGACAGTGCAGGATTGTGGCCCGAGAGAGCCTGTTCTGTTAAACATATATGCCTATGTGTTTTCATTTTTGTGCTTGTCCCTTTTTATTACATGTTGTATGAGGGTTGGGGCCATAGAAGGCAACAGTTTAAACGACTTGAATTTGAAGATCAAGATTAGGATAAGAGGGCAGAAAGCCACTGATTCCAGGTCAGTGAACTCCTCAGTTGCTCGCTCTCCCTACTCGAGGGACGCAGTTGTGGAAATCTGACCCCAGAGCCGAGCTCAACTTTTGCAGCTGTAAATCAGTGCAGACCAACACTACGATGCTCAGCGATAAGGTTTTTTCTTTCTCCTTTGTCGTCCTGGACAAAGGAGAAGGAGGGATGGGGAGGGGTCTTCCTGAACCCTAGGACCCTAGTGAAAGGGAATTATATTTTTGATTCCATTCAGGAATCTTGTGTATATTTGATTGCCAGGTACTTCCGCTAATTGTTTGCAATGCCTTTCATTGTGTTTACTCGGAGTGTGTGTAGATTGTTTTTCAGCGAGCACACCGTGTCACACTAATACACACACACTCACAGACAGGACTGTCGAAGGCTGTGACTCGCCCCAGAACACTACACACGCTGGTGTTATTACTATGCAAGTGGATTATTCTAATTATCGTGTCAAACTCTTTGTCTTTTCCGTTCTGGGGGTTACTTCTCATGTGATGAACGCTGCTTGTTGGACTGGAGTAAATCTTACTGACGGTCAGACTTGTAAGCCTGCTCACATGAACTGTAACCCCATCCCCCTCAATCCCCACCCCCCACCAATTGTATTTGTATGAAGGTCCTGATATGTTTCAAAAGTCTAGTTTTTTACATCCATCAGTCAAATGTAAGGAATGGGGGATGTTAATGTCAATGGTTGGGTCTGAGTCTGTGTAGCGTGTGACATAGTTAAACGTGTGGTGTGTGAGAACGTATCGAGACTCATGACTCGCCATCACAGGTTTTTTAATCAGACGCCCGACGGTTCATGAGCAAGTGCACCGAGAGAGCGACTTGCACTCTACAGGTGCACTTCTACTACAGGGCCAACCTGTCCACCAACAATTCTTTACCTTTTACCTGAGATTCTGTTAAGTACGGTTACACTACATGTCTTTTTTTTTTTCTTATAAGAAAACTATGGCAACTCTGATCTGTCAGTCAGAACTGCACCTGGCATGAGTTTGATCTCTGATGAAGGGCTTCTGTTTTGGCTGATAGCTCACATGCAGATCTGATTATGAGCTAATCATCACCTCCAGCTAGAGAAATTCCTTTTACATATAATGATTTGACAAAAAAAAAAATCATTATGGATGCCACAGACTGCCAGAAATGGGAGGGGGTTTTTCAGAGTCGAGCCCAGACATACTACCAGATGCTTTCACCTTTTTTTTTTTTTTTTTTTTTTTTTTTTTTTCCGATGGATAATTTTTTCCTTGGGGAGGTTATCACGATGGTGCATAAAATGCTCAGTTACATGCAAACCTTGCCCATTGAAGATGCACAAAAAGGTGGACGTAGCCTGTGTATCCCTTCCAAACTGCATCCCTGACAGTCATGTCTGCTTTTAAAGATCAGAACCAGCATTGATGAGAGGCGATAAATTAAATTGGTGATGGAGGGTTGTTGACTGGGTTAGAGTTGCCTGCATCTTCACAGCAAAGACTGACAGCAGTATCCTAGGAAGTCTGTATGGATTAAAATCTCTGTGCATCTCAGCCGTCCAGTTTAGCTCACTCTCCGTTTCACTTCCACCCCACACTCCTCATCATTTTCAGCTTTCACCGATGGAAACGGTTAAACAAAAGGTCTCGGTCATGCTCTGCCACATTGCCTTCACTTTTTCAGATTGCGGTTCAAAGTGAGGGGGAAAAGGAAGCAACGGAGAGCAGCTAGGACGGCTAAGATTTTGGTGTACACATGTAGGTGCAATGTAATATTACCCCCCATTGCAATACAATGAGGGATTTTAAACTGGCGGCTGCTGTTTTGAAGTAAGGTAGCAGCCCCTCTATGTCCTGGCTGATTCATGTGAGCAGTGGCCCTCAAAATGGTCGTCATGCAACCGGTGGCCAGAGGAAACCACTGCCCAGCTTTTGTTTTTTTGGGGTTTATTTTTTTGACATTTTTATGTAAATATATTTTTTTCTATTTTATTTTTTAATAAACATTTTAAAACTGCCAGTCAATGTGTGCGTGTGTGTTTTGTTTTGTTTTAGTGATAATGTGATAATACAGGATTACATCTACTCGAAGTATTAATTTTTGGCCACTTGGGGACAGTGTAACAACCTGTAAACACAACCATATAAACTCATAAGGCAATTGTGTTAGTAGCAGTTAGTAGCAGTAACAGTAGCCTGTTTTGCTCATTATTCAGACACAGCAACATTAGCGATAAAGTCAAGTTTTTAACCACCTGATGTCATATATAAGTAATTCTGGTTCTTTTTAGCAATATCTTACAGATTTAGCTGCTAAATGCTCAACTTGCTAGATGCAGACTTTCTCTGTTGTTTGGTGCTGAACAGGTAGCTGATAGTGAATTTACCAGAGTTTTAGCACTGAAAACAGCTGCTGACTACACCTGGAAACAAGGCTAATGAGAGAAATGACACTCTAATCAACTGAAAGATGCTAAAATGCTCCTAGTGTTTGTAGTTCAAATAGTGCCTATGTGGATTTGATATATCTTTCAGTTAATGTGCGATTCTTCTAAACAACACTAGGTGGTGGGCATCGACTGTTTATTGGTGCTGAATTAAGAGACCCACTCAGACATAAGTCTGCTCTACACTGTCACAGTGGCTGGTCTCCTCAATAGGCTTAAACCCCCAAACCAAATATAGTGGCATTAACTCCACGATGCCAGACTTTGTCCACAAGCTTCCCACTCAGTCACACCAGGCCTTCAGGGGACTTGACTGAGCTCAGTGGATGTCAGGTGTGAAGAGTCTGGTTTAGGATTAAGTGTTCTGAACTTGCCTGTCTGTTCTGACAGTGGTGCTTCTCATTATAGATAACAATCAATCCAACCAACTCAGCCTACCGTCTTCAAAATGATCCTGATCCACTTTTCTGCTGTAGTGACCTCTGGATAGGAATGAACCTGAACTACTCAAGAGGCTTGAAAAGATTAGACTTTGGTTGAAGTAGGTGAAAGGGTCCAAAAAGCAGGGGAATTTGAACTGTAAAGCAGCTACCTGTTCATAGTTTCCACGTCTGGATTAGTGTTCAAAGCCAAAGTGAGAAAATGAACAACATAGGAAAGAAGATGAAGAGGTTGGAATCAAAGGTTTCTCAGAGGAGGCAGAGTGCTCTTAAGGTGACAAACTCCAACAAGAAAGTCAAAAGCAGAGACAAGTCCACAGCTCATCTTTAACATATCGAACTGCTTTCATCAGCTTGATGAGGGCTGAATTTTCACAGCAAACATCAACAGAAAAAATGTCCCTGAGCTGGAGAGGATTCTGTCCACCAAACAGATTGCTGGCTTTGGTATGTCTGAGTGGTGCCAGACATACAGCCTGATGACCCAGCCCGGCAGTCTCTCCGCGGCCAGCTCTGAATTAAATAGCTTTGAGTGGAAAAGCCTCATGCATGGCTGAATGGGCAAGTCTTTCAAGTCAGTGATCAGCTGCATACACAGTCGGTTTGATTCTTATATACTGCAGAAAATAGAGTTGGGAGAGTATGGACAGATGAGACTTCTTCTTTCATCAGAATACATAAATCTTGAAGTGCACTAAGAACTCGAAATGAAACTTTCTGGTCATGAAAAGGACAATATTTGAACTGAAATTTGGCAAGAATATCAAACTACTGTTTGACATCAGATTTTTTCCAGTATTGGTGTTTTTTTGCTTTCTGGTAGTTGTCACACATCATAAACAAGAGGCCATAGATTATAGACTATGGATTTGCAGTTGTGTTTACAGTTTCAGTCCACAGCAATCAACACCTCCGCTATTTATTCCAGAGAGTCTTACAACATTTTGATCATTGAACATATTCTGCTGCAGGAAACGGAGCCAAACAGCATTTTAACGAGACTTGTTAAGAATCCCCCGAACAACAGCAATCAAAGGCAATTAAAAGCCTGATTAGTCTAGCATTTTGTCAATTCCTAGATACTTTGCAAATCGCCTCAACTAAGACAATTTTGTCCAGGGATCAAATGCAAAACAGGCTGAGTGTACATGGTTTGAATCACTATGTTTGATTGAGAAAAACATTGTGTGTTGTACTTAATGAGTCCCTCAGTGTTGGTCTTGATGAATCAAGGGTTCTGAGTGGGGGTGGTATCTCTCTTTCTCTCTCTCTCTTTCCCACTTTCCCACCTTGATTACTACCTATCTAGGTCATCTCCATGTGTTTTAATCACCGTTGGGTTGAGTGAGACCCAGTTATGTGATGAAGCCCACTTTCCTGTCATCAAGGTGGGAAATCTGCTTTATTTCTAGCACATCGTCATTCAAACTGTAATTATCATTGTTCATGCTCAGCTGCAATGGGGTTCATATCCAATTTAATCAATAATTGAATAACTTCAAATACTTTATAGGAAATAGAAGACCAAATCTGGGTTTGACCTTTGTGTGCTGCAGCAAATCCATAAGATTTCCTTCACTGTTATTTTCCCATCTGAGTGAGGGGGGAATGTCTTTACACCGATTTCTGACTATCCTGCTGGTGGGTGTATGAGCGTGTGTTCACTGGTGTGCGTGAAACAGCAACACACAGAGGGAACCGTGCTGGAATACAATTGTAATTCTTGGTGTTCCTCATCTCATGCTGCTCTCTGTTTAAAAAAAGTGACAAGCTACAGATTTCTCTCAGCAGGCCTGCTACAACTGTGCATCCTAATTATTCATTTGACTACCCCCAAATAAAAAGGATTCTTAAACACAGAAGAAATGCCTTGGAGCCATGTATTAAAACTCCACAATACAAAAACAACACAACGAACACACACAGACCCTTTTTCTATACTACAAAGCATTTTCTATGGGTCAGATGTTGCTTTCTCTTTGCACCTCATGCTATAATGTTTTTCTTCTTGTTTGCAATATGCAAACACAGCTTGTCACTGCAAACAAGCGTTTTAGATCAGGACTAGTTCACAACTGATAAAGCATAAAAACCAAACATTGATCCTATGACATTCATTCTTCATCTTTTATTGGTTGTTTTGATTTACTTCTTTATTTACACTGGAACTGCCAAACATCATATAATTATATCCTTCAATCAGCATTTCTTAAAATGAACAATTGATCAAAATTATCTCAGCTGTACAAGCTCTGTAGCTTCTTTTAGCCTTTCCTTTAGGTTGTGCAGTTCTGTCCGAGCAGGTGTTTGTCCAACACCAGTTATTAACTAGCTGGTGAGCATAGTGGAGCTTTTAGCAGCTAAAGAAGTTGAAACATAATTAAAATGAAAGTGAATATTATGCACACTCTTCAAATGAATGTTGCTCTGTTCATCCTGAATATGTAAAAAGGCATTTGTTAGCTAAATTGTTAGCTAAGTCCTTAAGCTAATAATATATGTGGCCCAAATCTGCACTTAATACTGTAAAATACACACATCTGTCCACAGTAGACTGTTGGCAGCTAAAATAAATTAAATATGCATGTTATTCTTAAAATTATACAAAACATGCATCAAATGATTTTAATCAAACAGCAATTTTTCAACGCTAACATTTATTTAGTTGATTTCTTTACCATAGTTAAAATGTTGAAACTCAAGAAATAAAGCTAAATCTTTGTTTTAATTTACTCTATTTGTGCCAATTCAACATTGACAGTGTTTTTGTTGTTGTTTTCAGCTTGTTCCGTTGCCCCCTAGTGACCAAACAATGCAGCTTTTATGTTTCCCCAAAACATTTTCTTGTTAAGGTAAGAAACAGCATTTAGGTTATTAAGAGGCACCAAAAGACCCAAGATGGTACCACTTCCACTTCTAGTAGCAGACATCAACCTTAACCTTCACATTAGCATTTGCCACTTTATATTGGGTCATTCATGCATGCTCAGCTCATAGTGATAATATTTCCAGCAGCACATGAAGGCAGCATGGCTCGGTCGTCCTCTCCATCTGCTTGTGCCGCCTCGTCTTCTATCCTGACACTGTGCCTCTGTCTGTATGTGGGAGGGTGTTGATGCAGAATTAGGGTGTTAAGGCCACTCTTCCTCAATGTGCTCTCATTCTGTCACTGCCTTTAAGCTGTGTATGTGTGCCTGTGTGTGTGTGTATCTCTCTGTATCTCTGGGTATATTTGTGTGTGTGTGTGTGTGTGTGTGTGTGTGTGTGTGTGTGTGTGTGTGTGTGTGTGTGTGTGTGTGTGCTGAGGGGGTAGCAGGTGGTCAGCACAACCACACCTGTTGTTAATGTGATGGAGTATACGGGCTTATATAGAATAGCCCATTTATAGCACAACATGGGATTCAGTTTGACAACATGGTAAAAACTGTCATCATAGTATATTGTCTGTGGCCATCATAGCTCATAGCCATTGGTCTGTCAGTGTGTGTGTGTGTATGTGTGTGTGTGTGTGTGCGTGCGCGAGAGAGTCTGTTTATATTTGTGCGTGTCTGTTATCATGGTAAAGAATGGGATTCCCCTAATCTGAGTAACATTGCTGAAGGGCTCATGAACAACAACATTTATCACACTGAACGAAGGACAAGTTGAATAACAGAAAACAGCTCACAGTTCAATCTGTCTCTCACTAGCACACTTGCAAACACACACACACACATGCAATCTTAAAGTGTCATGGGGGGTGTGTGTGTATGTGTGTGAGGAGCTCAGTTCATTAATCTTGTCTTTGTTGTGTCACAGCAGACCTAATTAGATTACATTACACGCGCTTATTCAAGGCAACCGAGCAGGAAGCATATGATATGTTGCAATATGGTACAGCGCATGCAAACACACACAGACACACAAACGAAAGGTTAAAGGAGGCATAGACACCAAACACTGCAGATTAAGAACTCATCACGCATTTGTCAAATGCCTCTGTTACCAACAGAAGGGAGATCTGATGTGACAATGAAACACTGATTCACACCAATTTCTCCAGGGGTCAAAAAGCCGTCGGGGCGGCGCAGACTCATAGTCACAAGAGGCAGAATGAGCAACACTGAATTGCTGTGAATACATCACACATCATGTCATACAGCTATCAGCTTGTCAAAGGGAATCTGGGTTATTATGATGCGTGACTCCCAGCATCAGTCATCTCTTCTATCTGGCTGCCGTCTTTCCTGTTACTAAAATAAATATTTGGGCTTCTGCTGTTCCAGAAGGCCTGATCTTTTACAGCAGAGTCCTGCTTTACATGCAGGAGGTTACTGACACTAAGAGCTTGATCCTTTTCTGCTGATGAAGCACTGGAGCAGTTATAGCCATAAGTTTTAGTGAATGATATGCCTTACGTTTCACACACTTAGAGTAATTGCACACTTGGATAGTCACTGGAAATTCTTATGTCATTATCTAATTTCAATGGCAAAACTTTTATCATTATTTTAGAGGTGTAACATTTAGGTTGCCCATTCATGCCCTTTCCTCTGCATATTTTTTTATACACCTCCTGTTACTGTAAAGTTGTGTAATAGTTGTGGAGCCACATTTAGCTCACTATTTTATTTTATTTATTTTAGCCTATAACTATTATATATTATTTATTACTGTTTTATTTTATTTTGTAGCATTTAGCTCAATATTTTGGTTTCTCAAATAATACAGTATACTGTACACTTGAGTCTTGTGGGTCTCATCCTTCATGTAAAACTCTTGGCAGCCATTTCCTCAAGTTCACACAAGCTTATTGTATGCTAACGTTACCCGCTCATCACTGAACTACAGGGAGGCGAAGTAAATGACTAGCTGCTGAAGAAAGCTAAACACCCAGCAAGCAAAGCTACAGATATTTTCTCTGAAGACATGGTAGAGACCAAAACAAACGTAAGCAATGACCATTACATTTAACACCTAGTCAGAAACACACTTCCTAATGACTGCTAATGTTAATGTGTGTTAGCTGGTTGTGTAACAAAGTAGGCAAGTATGTGCTAACACGTTAGCTAAGTTAAGAAGCTGATATAGTATAAGTTACAGTAGCTGTGGCTCAAATACATGCATACATAACAAAGTTAGTACTATAAAGTATACACTATATAAATCTTCATAGTATACATTGTTAACAGTAAGTCTGTGCTGGTAATGGAAAACCTGCACCAAGGGTTGTTAGTCTAATCAAATGGCCTTCATTTGCAACCTCTAAAATGTGGAAACTGTATAAATGTTTGTGTTGCCTTTTTATCACCATTGACAATTTGTTTAAATTTTTCCCATGTGTGAGTAGCTCCTCACATTCTGTATTTTTGGGGGACACAATAGGGCCTATATAATTTTCAAAGTAGACAATTTGAATGAAATTAGCATGCTAACCAGCTAGCCCCAGCTTGTCCTGTCTATTAATACCACTTTATACCTCATGAGGCAATTGTTAGTCACTGTAGCCTCCAGTCTACCCTCAGTCCAACAGTAGCATGTCTACTCATTCTTCTTCTAGGTTACATTCATACAAGCAAACTTTAGGCTACCTCAACATTAGCCAGCTAAGAGAGTGCTGATATTACACTATTGATTATGTGCTAACGTAGTGTAACATAATGGACACCCCAACTTTTTGATGATACACTGCCACCAGCTGGTTTGAATTTGACAGGTGGCCAATTCTTAAGTATAGCTTTAAAGATGGCTCTATTCCATTTAGGTGAGCCAGATCCAGCTCTCTGGTAATGCACTTGCTTACTGGGACTATTAATGGAATGGAGCATTCATTAATGTTAGCATTTACACCTGTGCTTTTCCTGCTTTGAAAGTCAAAATATGTGCTGTAAACACCAGAGCCCGGGGACAGGCACACCTAAATAAAATGTGGCTATTAATAATGTTATTGGATCCACCTGTGCTTTTCTTGCTTTTATCTGCCATGTGTTATGTGTCAGAATGCCTCGAAAAACTTCTACAAGCCATCCACCATCCATCAACAGCACGAAATATTTGAGTATGATTCATACTGTCACTTCTCCTGCATGAACACGTTGCATTCACACTCTTAGTGTTTTTGTGTGGAGGGTATGTTATACAAGTGATGACATGTGTTCCTGTAGAGTTTGAATGCAAATATAATATGTCACTTTGGACAAAGCATCAGCTAAATAAATGTAACCCATATGGAATCAGTTTTGAAGTGGGACAAACAATATGGCTCTGTGTAATTACTGTAGCTGTGATTAGATGTATGTTTATTTTAAACACAGCTGTTGAATTAATGGCTTTTTAAAAACTTGTCAGATAAAACTACACAGTAATTACATCATTTTCATCAAGTTAATCATGCATTCATTACTGACCTTTGCAGAGTTTTTCTTTGTATTCTACATTGTAAATACATATTTTTAATAAGTCATAGTGATAATAGAATATACACTACATAGTATTTAGTACTGGTTGCCGTTTTACTACTTTTGATGACAAAATACATTTTTAGAGCTCTGCCTCTGCATAAAAATGTTGGTTAGTGGAGGGTGCATGTGAAGCGGGACATGATGATGTGGGTATCATTATCATTATCGCTGTCATTATCGTCATTATGTTAGCCGACTGGATGATGATTCTCTATAAATCTCTCACCATGTCACTTTGTCGACAGAGATTGATTCCCCTGCTCAACACTCTCTGTCTGAAAATTGCAATCAAAATATCTCTTTTTGGACTTTTTTTCTTCTCTAATCACAGGAACATCGACAGGCTGCCACTTCTCTGTCATCTGTGCTTATGGATTTATGGGTGTTTGTACTATTGGTCATCCAAGAACTCAGCTCATCAGCAAAGAGCTGTGAATCCCAAGTGAGTACATTTATATATGTGTCTGTCCATCCCTCACATTGGACTCCACACATATTTGTCATTTGATTTATACGACACATCTTACTGTCGCATTCCAGGATTTTCAAAATTAGACTGAGTGCTGGAGTGGAGTGGAACTGACAGTCGGAATAGGATGAAATACAGTGAACCCAGGTGTTGTAATAATTTGCCCTCGGGAGCATCATTGCATCTTTTCCCTTTTGTCCTCACAACATTATGTGTGCAATCAATCAAAACAGGGCAGAACAAACGCAGTAAATACATTGCCAAAATGCATTTGTGTGCATTTGTTTGGGGCTCAAGGGATGGTAATGTCCGTCAGTCTGTTGATTGTTTGATCGGTCGCTACAAATGTTGGGGTGGATGGAGTGTCGTTAAACTTTCTACAGATCTTTTCTTGGTCTCCTTATGATGATTCATAAAGACTTAAGTGGCCTCCTGAGTTTTCTTCTTGCACTTCCAGCAGGTTGAGACATTCAACAACTATTGGATGGACGGTCATGAAATGTGGCACAGACGTCCATGGTAACCATAGGTTGAATTCTAATGCCTGACATTTTTTATCTAGTGCCACCAGCAGGTCAAAGTTAAAAGTATCTTGACATATGCCAAGATGGATTGACACACAATTTGACAAATTAGTTCCCCACATGATGATTCCTGTAGTAGCATCCTCAACTCAGATATTAAATGTCTCCAATACTTTAATTTATAACCAAACAGCTGCAGACTTTAAGACTTTCCCATCTGTCTCAGCTGTATTTGTTGTTTATTGCTTGCTGACATGAATACAACCTCACAGAGATGCTTGCATGGCTATGAAACTTGTTACTAGTTTGCACACTAGGTGACTGAATCATTCGCTGGGGGTGACATGTTGTGTCCTTCCTTGTAATTTGTGGCACTTTGGGACAGAAGTGTGCTCTGTTAACACTCAGCTTTTCACTGAAATACATATAGTTTGTATAAATGACCTGCAGCACAATGTACAGTATTTATCATGATCAGATAAGCCATGCATGACCTTAGCATACAGACCCCCCCACCACCCCCTTCTCTTTCTCTCTCTCTGCTTAGCGTGCTAAAAGGAAACTATGTGGATTTGACACATTGAAGTGGCATGGCCATTTTCACACTTCACAGCATCACATGAAGTGGAGCGAGGAGAGGAGAGAGGGAGCCCGGTGTGGCAGCTGAAGAGTTGAAATGAAAGCGAGAGAGACGAACGCTGGGAGGAGGAGGAAGAGGTGGAGGAGGAGGAGAGAGGAATACTGGGATTTTGGCTCATCAGATCTTATTTTACACCCACCGTCGTCACACACACACACACACACACACTGTCACACTCAAACTTTCACTCATTACCAGCTCTCTTCCCTCTTCTTCCCCCATGTTTGAAGCAGCGATCTGTCTTCCACCCACACTCTCTCTGTCTCCTGAGGTTTTTTTTTTTCTTTCCTGACTTTGTTTCTGCTTCCTCTTCCTCCCCGTCCTTCCTCCTCTGTGTGTGTTTTTCTTGCCCGTCTTTTTATCTCGTCACCGGCTGCTGGATGGCATTTTATTCCGTTTCTCTCCTCACTCAGCTGCTTCTCTTGGTTTAGCACAGCTGTTACAACCCTCCCCACTCACTCACTCACTCACTCACTCACTTTAACTCTGCACCTCTCTCTCTCTCTCTCTCGCTCTCTCTCTCTCTCTCTCTCTCTCTCTCTCTCTCTCTCTCTCTTTCTCTCTGTCACACACAAACACACACAGTCTTCTTTTGCTCTCTCCTTTTCTGCCAACTTCACATCGTCTTCTCTTTCCGTCTTATGCAAATTTCTCTTCCTTTTTTTGGTTGCACACACACACACACACACTCTCTCTCTCTCTCTCTCTCTCTCTCTCACACACACACACACACACACACACACACTCTCTC